>NW_027508770.1:332500-380000 GCF_051911475.1 Siphateles boraxobius
TGTCATTTACTTACACTCTTTCAAAACAGTTTGACTTTCTTCTATGGAACACAAACGAAGATAATTTGAAGAATCTTCAAACTGTTTTATCAAATGACTTTCATTTTATAAAAAAAACAACCACATATTTTTTCCAAAATATCTTGTATTCCACTGAAGAATGAAAGAATCACAGAATGAAAATTTTTGGGTGAACTCTCCCGTTAAAGCCGCTCACACAGAGGACGAACTATAACAATCAAGGTAAAGTTTTAAGTCATTCTAAATGTAAAAGAATGGAGTCCAAACAGCCAATCAGAAGCTTGAGCTTCAGTATATATTTAAAGCTACAGTAACGTTACTGTGTGAGTGGAATATAGTTACCGTTCCTGGTGTGAACGGGCCTTACCTGTAACCATAAAGGTTTAGTTTTAAAATGAGTTCACACCACAATTATAACGATTATAACGACAGACAAAAAATATCGTTGAATTCACAGAAGATACTTTCAGGCTGATGAACGATAAAACATTGACAGTCAATCAGAATCAATCCTGCTTTAAAGAGGATTTAAAGCGACAGATGTCAAAACTGAGAACAGAATGATATTGTGCACTAGTGTGAACACTAGGGCTGTGCAATTAATCGAATTTTCATTTCAATTTCGGCTCCCAACGATCTCCAAAATAGTACAATCGAGTAAAAACGATTATTTTGCCCAGTTCTGTTTTGCTATTTTGTCTTGTGTTCTGAAAGACTCGCGCACGCGCACATCCGCCCCTCCCGAAGCCATACACTCTCTCAGCCTATACAGTCATAGATTGCAAGCACAATAAATTTCACAATAACAATTGGCTAATTTAATATAGATTGGAGTGAGACCATAAACGTCTCTCGAGCTGTCGCGATCTCCTTCTACTCGATCACTGTAACGCCTCAGTTCAAGCGAACGACAGCGCGCGCGCACATGACCTGATCATGTCTTTTAATAAATGCAACACATTCTCAAATTCATGTGAAATAATCGTGTTACATAATCGTGATTTCAATACTGATCAAAATAATAAAAAAAAAATTCCATAATCGAGCAGCCCTAGTGAACACTAATATTATAGTTATCGTTCCCGGTGCGAACACTAATATTATAGTTATCGTTCCCGGTGCGAACACTAATATTATAGTTATCGTTCCTGGTGCAAACACTAATATTATAGTTATCGTTCCCGGTGCGAACACTAATATTATAGTTATCGTTCCCGGTGCGAACACTAATATTATAGTTATCGTTCCTGGTGCAAACACTAATATTATAGTTATCGTTCCTGGTGCGAAGACTAATGTTATAGCTATCGTTCCCGGTGCGAACACTAATATTATAGTTATCGTTCCTGGTGCGAACACTAATATTATAGTTATCGTTCCTGGTGCGAACACTAATATTATAGTTATCGTTCCCGGTGCAAACACTAATATTATAGTTATCGTTCCTGGTGCAAACACTAATATTATAGTTATCGTTCCAGGCGCGAACACTAATATTATAGTTATCGTTCCTGATGCAAACACTAATATTATAGTTATCGTTCCCGGTGCGAACACTAATATTATAGTTATCGTTCCCGGTGCGAACACTAATATTATAGTTATCGTTCCTGGTGCAAACACTAATATTATAGTTATCGTTCCCGGTGCGAACACTAATATTATAGTTATCGTTCCCGGTGCGAACACTAATATTATAGTTATCGTTCCTGGTGCAAACACTAATATTATAGTTATCGTTCCCGGTGCGAACACTAATATTATAGTTATCGTTCCCGGTGCGAACACTAATATTATAGTTATCGTTCCTGGTGCAAACACTAATATTATAGTTATCGTTCCCGGTGCGAACACTAATATTATAGTTATCGTTCCCGGTGCGAACACTAATATTATAGTTATCGTTCCTGGTGCAAACACTAATATTATAGTTATCGTTCCCGGTGCGAACACTAATATTATAGTTATCGTTCCTGGTGCAAACACTAATATTATAGTTATCGTTCCTGGTGCAAACACTAATATTATAGTTATCGTTCCAGGCGCGAACACTAATATTATAGTTATCGTTCCTGATGCAAACACTAATATTATAGTTATCGTTCCTGGTGCGAACACTAATATTATAGTTATCGTTCCTGGTGCAAACACTAATATTATAGTTATCGTTCCTGGTGCGAACACTAATATTATAGTTATCGTTCCTGGTGCGAACACTAATATTATAGTTATCGTTCCAGGCGCGAACACTAATATTATAGTTATCGTTCCTGATGCGAACACTAATATTATAGTTATCGTTCCTGGTGCGAACACTAATATTATAGTTATCGTTCCCGGTGCGAACACTAATATTATAGTTATCGTTCCCGGTGCGAACATTAATATTATAGTTATCGTTCCTGGTGCGAACACTAATATTATAGTTATCGTTCCTGGTGCGAACACTAATATTATAGTTATCGTTCCTGGTGCGAACACTAATATTATAGTTATCGTTCCCGGTGCAAACACTAATATTATAGTTATCGTTCCCGGTGCGAACACTAATATTATAGTTATCGTTCCCGGTGCGAACACTAATATTATAGTTATCGTTCCTGGTGCAAACACTAATATTATAGTTATCGTTCCTGGTGCGAACACTAATATTATAGTTATCGTTCCTGGTGCAAACACTAATATTATAGTTATCGTTCCTGGTGCGAACACTAATATTATAGTTATCGTTCCTGGTGCAAACACTAATATTATAGTTATCGTTCCTGATGCAAACACTAATATTATAGTTATCGTTCCTGATGCAAACACTAATATTATAGTTATCGTTCCCGGTGCGAACACTAATATTATAGTTATCGTTCCTGGTGCAAACACTAATATTATAGTTATCGTTCCCGGTGCGAACACTAATATTATAGTTATCGTTCCTGGTGCAAACACTAATATTATAGTTATCGTTCCTGGTGCGAACACTAATATTATAGTTATCGTTCCTGGTGCAAACACTAATATTATAGTTATCGTTCCTGGTGCAAACACTAATATTATAGTTATCGTTCCTGGTGCGAACACTAATATTATAGTTATCGTTCCTGGTGCAAACACTAATATTATAGTTATCGTTCCTGATGCAAACACTAATATTATAGTTATCGTTCCTGGTGCAAACACTAATATTATAGTTATCGTTCCTGATGCAAACACTAATATTATAGTTATCGTTCCTGGTGCAAACACTAATATTATAGTTATCGTTCCTGGTGCGAACACTAATATTATAGTTATCGTTCCTGGTGCAAACACTAATATTATAGTTATCGTTCCTGATGCAAACACTAATATTATAGTTATCGTTCCTGGTGCAAACACTAATATTATAGTTATCGTTCCTGATGCAAACACTAATATTATAGTTATCGTTCCTGGTGCAAACACTAATATTATAGTTATCGTTCCTGATGCAAACACTAATATTATAGTTATCGTTCCTGATGCAAACAGTAATATTATAGTTATCGTTCCTGGTGCAAACACTAATATTATAGTTATCGTTCCTGGTGCAAACCCTAATATTATAGTTATCGTTCCTGGTGCAAACACTAATATTATAGTTATCGTTCCTGGTGCAAACCCTAATATTATAGTTATCGTTCCTGGTGCAAACACTAATATTATAGTTATCGTTCCTGATGCAAACACTAATATTATAGTTATCGTTCCTGATGCAAACAGTAATATTATAGTTATCGTTCCTGGTGCAAACACTAATATTATAGTTATCGTTCCTGGTGCAAACCCTAATATTATAGTTATCGTTCCTGGTGCAAACACTAATATTATAGTTATCGTTCCTGGTGCAAACCCTAATATTATAGTTATCGTTCCTGGTGCAAACACTAATATTATAGTTATCGTTCCCGGTGCAAACACTAATATTATAGTTATCGTTCCTGGTGCAAACCCTAATATTATAGTTATCGTTCCTGGTGCAAACACTAATATTATAGTTATCGTTCCTGGTGCAAACACTAATATTATAGTTATCGTTCCTGGTGCGAACACTAATATTATAGTTATCGTTCCTGGTGCAAACACTAATATTATAGTTATCGTTCCTGGTGCGAACACTAATATTATAGTTATCGTTCCTGGTGCAAACACTAATATTATAGTTATCGTTCCCGGTGCAAACACTAATATTATAGCTATCGTTCCCGGTGCAAACACTAATATTATAGTTATCGTTCCCGGTGCAAACACTAATATTATAGTTATCGTTCCAGGTGCAAACACTAATATTATAGTTATCGTTCCTGGTGCAAACCCTAATATTATAGTTATCGTTCCTGGTGCGAACATTAATATTATAGTTATCGTTCCTGGTGCGAACACTAATATTATAGTTATCGTTCCCGGTGCAAACACTAATATTATAGTTATCGTTCCCGGTGCGAACACTAATATTATAGTTATCGTTCCCGGTGCGAACACTAATATTATAGTTATCGTTCCTGGTGCAAACACTAATATTATAGTTATCGTTCCTGGTGCGAACACTAATATTATAGTTATCGTTCCTGGTGCAAACACTAATATTATAGTTATCGTTCCTGATGCAAACACTAATATTATAGTTATCGTTCCTGGTGCAAACACTAATATTATAGTTATCGTTCCTGGTGCGAACACTAATATTATAGTTATCGTTCCTGGTGCAAACACTAATATTATAGTTATCGTTCCTGGTGCGAACACTAATATTATAGTTATCGTTCCTGGTGCAAACACTAATATTATAGTTATCGTTCCCGGTGCAAACACTAATATTATAGTTATCGTTCCTGGTGCGAACACTAATATTATAGTTATCGTTCCTGATGCAAACACTAATATTATAGTTATCGTTCCTGGTGCAAACACTAATATTATAGTTATCGTTCCAGGTGCAAACACTAATATTATAGTTATCGTGCCTGGTGTGAACACTAATATTATAGTTATCGTTCCTGGTGCAAACACTAATATTATAGTTATCGTTCCTGGTGCGAAGACTAATATTATAGTGATCGTTCCTGGTGTGAATGGCCTTTAATGCTGAAACTTATTCCACAGGTCAGGATGCAATATAACCCTACATATTAATGCAAATATATGATATGAATGATGACAGGGGAACAACAGCAGTTAAATCAGCCGATCCCATCAGCATTATCCATCCACCTACTCATCCATCCATTCATCCACCAACTCATCCACTCATCACCCATCCATCCATCTACTCATCCATTATCCATCCACCTAATCATCCACTCATCACCCATCCATCCACTCATCACCCATCCATCCACTCATCCATAATAATAATAATAATAATTTGTTACATTTATATAGCGCTTTTTCTGGGGCCTCAAAGCGCTTTACATAGAAGAGGGAATCTCCTCAACCACCACTAGTGTCCATCCACCCATCAATCCATCTAATCATCACCCATCCATCCACTCATCCACTCATCCATCCACCCACCCATCCACTCATCCATCCATCCACCCACTCACCCACCCATCAATCCATCTACACATCCACTCATCCACCCACTCATCCAAGACTCATCCACCCACCCACCCATCCACCCACCCACCCATCCACTCATCCATTCAACCACCCATCCATCCACTCATCCACTTATCCATCCACCCATCCACTCATCCATCCACCCACCCATCCATCCACCCACCCATCCACTCATCCACCCATCAATCCACCCACCCATCTACACATCCACCCACTCATCCATCCACCCACCCATCCACCCACCCACCCACTCACTCATCCATTCAACCACCCATCCATCCACTCATCCACTTATCCATCCACCCACCCACTCATCAATCCACCCACCCATCTACACATCCACTCATCCACCCACCCACTCACCCACCCATCAATCCATCTACACATCCACTCATCCACCCACTCATCCATCCACCCACCCACTCATCCACCCACCCACCCATCCACTCATCCATTCAACCACCCATCCATCCACTCATCCACTTATCCATCCACCCACCCATCCACTCATCCATTCAACCACCCATCCATCCACCCACCCATCCACTCATCCATCCACCCACCCACTCATCCACCCACCCATCCATCCACCCACCCATCCACTCATCCATTCAACCACCCATCCATCCACTCATCCACTTATCCATCCACTCATCCACTTATCCATCCACCCACCCATCCACTCATCCATTCAACCACCCATCCATCCACCCACCCATCCACTCATCCATTCAACCACCCATCCATCCACTCATCCACTTATCCATCCACTCATCCATTCACCCACCCATCCATCCACTCATCCACCCATCCATTCACCCACCCATCCATCCACTTATCCATCTACCCATCCATTCACCCACCCATCCATCCACTTATCCATCCACTCATCCACCCATCCATTCACCCACCCACTCATCCATCCACTCATCCACTTATACATCCACTCATCCACTTATCCATCCACTCACCCACCCATCCATCTACACATCCATCCATCCACTCATCCATCACCCATCCATCCACTCATCCACCCATCAATCCATCTACACATCTACTTATCCATCCACTCATCCATCCATCCATCCACCCACCCATCCACTCATCCATCCATCCACTCATCCACCCACCCACCCCTCCATCCACTCATCCATCCACTCACCCACCCATCCATCTACATATCCATCCATCCATCTACACATCCATCCATCCATCCACGGATCCATCCATCTACACACCCATGCACACATCCATCCATCTACACACCCATCCACACATCCATCCATCTACACACCCATCCACACATCCATCCATCCACTCATCCATCCACTCATCCATCAAATCATCACCCATGAAGAATGTAAAAAAAGATGCTTATCTCTTTAAGCATCTGATGACAACAACAATAGAGAAGAAGCAGTGGATCATCATCATCACACAAGACAGTATGAGCTCAAACAGACTCAATCTTTGTTCCCTCTCTAGTGTTCACTACAGGTCCCACAACACAGGGAGGTGTTCTCACCATAGACTGTAAAAAATAGGTTCTCACACGAGACCCGTTACCCACAAGCCTCCACGGCGCTCAGCTGTAGCAGCTCATTCTGCAGCGTTAGGGTTATTCGCGTCTCCTTCTGCATTATAACGCATATTATAACGCGCGTTATAACCCCTCCCCACCCCGCCATCTTAGTCCGACCCGAGCGCCATTACCCCCGCGCGCACACACACACACACACACACACGCGTCAAACTGAGCTGACTCTTCCTCCCATTACCACCACACACACACACACACACACACACACACACACCAGCGTAAACTGGGCCTGACTCTTCCTCAGAAACGCTTAACTCACTCACACACACACACACACACACACACACACACACACGGATCGAGATAAAGCCCGAGCGCGGCTTATGAACGTCCAGTGATTCAAACGACCTCAGTTTGAGTGACACCTGCATTCTGCACAGTTACAGCACAAACACAGCGACGCGTCCCTGAAACGAGGAGACGCGTCAGAACGCCTGAGCCGCTGCTGCCGAGTTCATAAAGTTCTCTATATACTGTTTCCAATCACAGACCCGCGCGGCTAAAGGCTCGCGAGCTCCAGCGCAGCGCGTTGACGGAACGCGTCGCACTCACTCCCTCACACCCAGACCGCGGGAAACCGTGTCACTCACTCGCTGTCATTTTGCACTGAGTGTATGTGTGTGAGTGTGTTGTGGTGCGTTGATTTCAACGCGCGTCTTTACCTTGACGAGCAGGGCCTTCATGCTGGCGCCATCTTCATGAAGCCGCTGATATCCGAACAGAGAGCTGCGAACGAGACACAAACACACACAGGGCTCGGGATCAGCTCGCTTCCGAACACACACCCCACACCCCGAAACACCCCGAGCCGCTCGCGGGCTCCGTTAAGCGTTGGTTCAGACCTGTCGACGCGGGCGAGAGCGTCGCTCTCCTGCGCGCTCAGACGCGGTGAGTCCTCCTCGGGTTCACTCGCTTTTCCCGCCGCCATTTTCTTCTCCTCATCACCAGCAGCGCTGAGGCGTCGAGCGGCGAGCGACGCGCGGCACGATTTCATGGAATCGCACCGGGAGAATGCGAGTTCCGTTCGTCCAAAAGCCACAATAATCAGAAACTTTTTTCCAGTAAAACGCGCTTCGGTTTCTAAGCCCCCTAACGAAGTGAGTTGCTCGTCTTCTCACATTGTTGTGTAGGAATAAACTGTGTGATGCGGCGGGCCAATGTTTATGCGTGACTTGCGGCCCGTGCACACTTTAAAAACGCGGAACGTATTAAAACAATCTGAAAGTTGTGTCCGCCACCAGATTAAAGTTGTTGTAATTGTGTCACACAGGCGAACCCACGCCGTCGTCCTGACCACGCCCTCTCGGGCTCAACAGCCAATCGCTGAAGAGAACGCGAACGCGTCACTGGCCTTGTCCCAAATGTTTTGGTTCTTCAATCCTTTCGGTAATTTTGTTTCCTGTAAAGATCGCTTGAATGCACGACTCGAAGCTTTAAGCGTTTCACGTGATGTTTGGAAAAATTAGAGGATTGACCAAAACATTGGATAGCGAACGGCTAATTTGCGTTGTTATGAAATGCAAATAGAGAGGTGTGGTTTTCATGAAATGGGGAAATTGGAGTGACAGTTGTACAGTTAAGGGTTAAAGCTTAGGCCGCTGTGGCTCAATCCTATTCCCTCTAATATTCACAGAAAATATGGGCGAAAATCTCAGTTAGAAAACAGCTACAGAGATGAACTGCATCCATTACAAAACAACGCTTCCCATTCTGTTAATTCGTTTATTTAGTGTTGCTAATTTACTTTGAAATGCACGCACTAAATACATGAAACATAAGAATGCAATGAAATGTAGTAACACAAACTCATCAGTAGCTTTGTATTCAGAATAAAACATTTCAGGAAATGCGTGTCTTATGGATATGAAAACGCAGTAATAACCGGACATTGGCTACTTCATAATATTTGAAACATTGACGTGGCTGTAGGCGGCGCGCACGCACAGCTGTCAACATCACCTGACGCCATGACGTCACACATCGCCCAAAATGGCGGAACATCAACAAAAACAACACTCAGAAGGTTAGTGAGTGAGTGAGTGAGTGTGTTGTCAATATATGATGATCGACTGTTTAGTGGCCGTCTTTACACCCTAAAGTCAACAGCACCACGAAGACGGCGTGTCTCATATCGAGCACATTATATGCCAACAAAAACTAAAACCGAGAATATGAGCTCGTTTCATCTTGTCCTTCTGTTGGGTTAATCTCATTTAAAAAGTAATGTTTCGCTGAAAGGCCACATTTTACCTCTATCAAATCATGTAGTGTCGTGAGGTTTTATATACTACAGATACATTTACTGGAGATGCAAAATCACTTCAGATATAAAGTCTTTTTTTTTTTCTTTTTTTTTACTGTAAACAAGATTTAATATCTTCAGTCATTTTGCTTCTCGAGTAAATGTATCTTGATTTAAGATTGTTTAGATATTTGTGCTGGAAAATATTACAGAAACACTGAGGAAGAACATATTTTTGAGATTTTAGTCACGGAGTAATCATAATAACAAACAGCAAAATACAGTTAAATGAATCGGGGTGTGACTGCATGTGGTCACGTGGTTTCCTGCAGTCTTGTGTGTGTGTGTGTGTGTGTGTGTGTGTCATGTTACCCTCCATCAATATTCCTCGTGCTATATGGATACTGCAGCTGCTTCAGATGAATAACAGCA
Organism: Siphateles boraxobius; assembly: GCF_051911475.1. NCBI lineage: Eukaryota > Metazoa > Chordata > Actinopteri > Cypriniformes > Leuciscidae > Siphateles > Siphateles boraxobius. The sequence continues at coordinate 342,370 of NW_027508770.1, forward strand.
TTTCACGCTTCACCTTGAGCTGCTGTGTGTGTGTGTGTGTGTGTGTGTGTGTGTGTGTGTGTGTGTGTTCAGGACAGGCTGATGAAGACGAGGCGTTCGAGATGCTGGATCTCGGCACATATGCTCGCAGTCACCAATGGTGGAACACCGTGATCGGGAACAACTCCGGCCCGATGGCAGAGAAATACTCTGTGGCCACTCAGATCATGATGGGTGGATTCACAGGCTGGTGCGTTCCCATTACACACCGCTCTTCATCACCAGTTCCCATTACACACCGCTCTTCATCACCAGTTCCCATTACACACCGCTCTTCATCACCAGTTCCCATTACACACCGCTCTTCATCACCAGTTCCCATTACACTACGCTCTTCCTCACCAGTTCCCATTACACACCGCTCTTCATCACCAGTTCCCATTACACTACGCTCTTCATCACCAGTTCCCATTACACACCGCTCTTCATCACCAGTTCCCATTACACACCGCTCTTCCTCACCAGTTCCCATTAAACACAGCTCTTCATCAACAGTTCCCATTACACACCGCTCTTCATCACCAGTTCCCATTACACCCCGCTCTTCATCACCAGTTCCCATTCTACACCGCTCTTCCTCACCAGTTCCCATTACACACCGCTCTTCCTCACCAGTTCCCATTACACACCGCTCTTCCTCACCAGTTCCCATTACACACCGCTCTTCCTCACCAGTTCCCATTACACACCGGTCTTCCTCACCAGTTCCCATTACACACCGCTCTTCATCACCAGTTCCCATTACACACCGCTCTTCATCACCAGTTCCCATTACACACCGCTCTTCATCACCAGTTCCCATTCTACACCGCTCTTCCTCACCAGTTCCCATTACACACCGCTCTTCCTCACCAGTTCCCATTACACACCGCTCTTCATCACCAGTTCCCATTACACACCGCTCTTCCTCACCAGTTCCCATTCTACACCGCTCTTCCTCACCAGTTCCCATTACACACCGCTCTTCCTCACCAGTTCCCCACACCGCTCTTCCTCACCAGTTCCCATTACACACCGCTCTTCCTCACCAGTTCCCATTACACACCGCTCTTCATCACCAGTTCCCATTACACACCGCTCTTCATCACCAGTTCCCATTACACACCGCTCTTCATCACCAGTTCCCATTCTACACCGCTCTTCCTCACCAGTTCCCATTACACACCGCTCTTCCTCACCAGTTCCCATTACACACCGCTCTTCCTCACCAGTTCCCATTACACACCGCTCTTCCTCACCAGTTCCCATTACACACCGCTCTTCCTCATCAGTTCCCATTACACACCGCTCTTCATCACCAGTTCCCATTACACACCGCTCTTCCTCACCAGTTCCCATTACACACCGCTCTTCCTCACCAGTTCCCATTACACACCGCTCTTCCTCACCAGTTCCCATTACACACCGCTCTTCCTCACCAGTTCCCATTACACACCGCTCTTCCTCACCAGTTCCCATTACACACCGCTCTTCATCACCAGTTCCCATTACACACCGCTCTTCCTCACCAGTTCCCATTACACACCGCTCTTCCTCACTAGTTCCCATTACACACCGCTCTTCCTCACTAGTTCCCATTACACACCGCTCTTCCTCACCAGTTCCCATTACACACCGCTCTTCCTCACCAGTTCCCATTACACACCGCTCTTCCTCACCAGTTCCCATTACACACCGCTCTTCATCACCAGTTCCCATTACACACCGCTCTTCCTCACCATTACACACCGCTCTTCATCACCAGTTCCCGTTACACACCGCTCTTCCTCACCATTACACACCGCTCTTCCTCACCATTTCCCATTACACACCGCTCTTCCTCACCAGTTCCCATTACACACCGCTCTTCCTCACCATTACACACCGCTCTTCCTCACCAGTTCCCATTACACACCGCTCTTCATCACCAGTTCCCATTACACACCGCTCTTCATCACCAGTTCCCATTACACACCGCTCTTCCTCACCAGTTCCCATTACACACCGCTCTTCCTCACCAGTTCCCATTACACACCGCTCTTCATCACCAGTTCCCATTACACACCGCTCTTCCTCACCAGTACACACCGCTCTTCCTCACCATTACACACCGCTCTTCCTCACCATTTCCCATTACACACCGCTCTTCCTCACCAGTTCCCATTAAGCACCGCTCTTCCTCACCATTACACACCGCTCTTCCTCACCAGTTCCCATTACACACCGCTCTTCATCACCAGTTCCCATTACACACCGCTCTTCATCACCAGTTCCCATTACACACCGCTCTTCCTCACCAGTTCCCATTACACACCGCTCTTCCTCACCAGTTCCCATTACACACCGCTCTTCATCACCAGTTCCCATTACACACCGCTCTTCCTCACCATTACACACCGCTCTTCCTCACCAGTTCCCATTACACACCGCTCTTCCTCACCAGTTCCCATTACACACCGCTCTTCATCACCAGTTCCCATTCTACACCGCTCTTCCTCACCAGTTCCCATTACACACCGCTCTTCCTCACCATTACACACCGCTCTTCCTCACCAGTTCCCATTACACAGCGCTCTTCCTCACCAGTTCCCATTACACACCGCTCTTCATCACCAGTTCCCATTCTACACCGCTCTTCCTCACCAGTTCCCATTACACACCGCTCTTCATCACCAGTTCCCATTCTACACCGCTCTTCCTCACCAGTTCCCATTACACACCGCTCTTCCTCACCAGTTCCCATTACACACCGCTCTTCATCACCAGTTCCCATTACACACCGCTCTTCATCACCAGTTCCCATTACACACCGCTCTTCCTCACCAGTTCCCATTACACACCGCTCTTCCTCACCAGTTCCCATTACACACCGCTCTTCATCACCAGTTCCCATTACACACCGCTCTTCCTCACCAGTTCCCATTACACACCGCTCTTCCTCACCAGTTCCCATTACACACCGCTCTTCCTCACCAGTTCCCATTACACACCGCTCTTCCTCACCATTACACACCGCTCTTCCTCACCAGTTCCCATTACACACCGCTCTTCCTCACCAGTTCCCATTACACACCGCTCTTCATCACCAGTTCCCATTCTACACCGCTCTTCCTCACCAGTTCCCATTACACACCGCTCTTCCTCACCATTACACACCGCTCTTCCTCACCAGTTCCCATTACACAGCGCTCTTCCTCACCAGTTCCCATTACACACCGCTCTTCATCACCAGTTCCCATTCTACACCGCTCTTCCTCACCAGTTCCCATTACACACCGCTCTTCCTCACCATTACACACCGCTCTTCATCACCAGTTCCCATTACACACCGCTCTTCATCACCAGTTCCCATTACACACCGCTCTTCATCACCAGTTCCCATTACACACCGCTCTTCCTCACCAGTTCCCATTACACACCGCTCTTCCTCACCATTACACACCGCTCTTCATCACCAGTTCCCATTCTACACCGCTCTTCCTCACCAGTTCCCATTACACACCGCTCTTCCTCACCATTACACACCGCTCTTCCTCACCAGTTCCCATTACACACCGCTCTTCCTCACCATTACACACCGCTCTTCATCACCAGTTCCCATTACACACCGCTCTTCATCACCAGTTCCCATTACACACCGCTCTTCCTCACCAGTTCCCATTACACAGCGCTCTTCCTCACCAGTTCCCATTACACACCGCTCTTCCTCACCAGTTCCCATTACACACCGCTCTTCATCACCAGTTCCCATTACACACCGCTCTTCATCACCAGTTCCCATTACACACCGCTCTTCCTCACCAGTTCCCATTACACACCGCTCTTCCTCACCAGTTCCCATTACACACCGCTCTTCCTCACCAGTTCCCATTACACACCGCTCTTCCTCACCATTACACACCGCTCTTCCTCACCAGTTCCCATTACACACCGCTCTTCCTCACCAGTTCCCATTACACACCGCTCTTCATCACCAGTTCCCATTCTACACCGCTCTTCCTCACCAGTTCCCATTACACACCGCTCTTCCTCACCATTACACACCGCTCTTCCTCACCAGTTCCCATTACACAGCGCTCTTCCTCACCAGTTCCCATTACACACCGCTCTTCATCACCAGTTCCCATTCTACACCGCTCTTCCTCACCAGTTCCCATTACACACCGCTCTTCCTCACCATTACACACCGCTCTTCATCACCAGTTCCCATTACACACCGCTCTTCATCACCAGTTCCCATTACACACCGCTCTTCATCACCAGTTCCCATTACACACCGCTCTTCCTCACCAGTTCCCATTACACACCGCTCTTCCTCACCATTACACACCGCTCTTCATCACCAGTTCCCATTACACACCGCTCTTCCTCACCATTACACACCGCTCTTCCTCACCAGTTCCCATTACACAGCGCTCTTCCTCACCAGTTCCCATTACACACCGCTCTTCATCACCAGTTCCCATTCTACACCGCTCTTCCTCACCAGTTCCCATTACACACCGCTCTTCCTCACCATTACACACCGCTCTTCATCACCAGTTCCCATTACACACCGCTCTTCATCACCAGTTCCCATTACACACCGCTCTTCATCACCAGTTCCCATTACACACCGCTCTTCCTCACCAGTTCCCATTACACACCGCTCTTCCTCACCATTACACACCGCTCTTCATCACCAGTTCCCATTCTACACCGCTCTTCATCACCAGTTCCCATTACACACCGCTCTTCCTCACCAGTTCCCATTACACACCGCTCTTCCTCACCATTACACACCGCTCTTCCTCACCAGTTCCCATTACACACCGCTCTTCCTCACCATTACACACCGCTCTTCATCACCAGTTCCCATTACACACCGCTCTTCATCACCAGTTCCCATTACACACCGCTCTTCCTCACCAGTTCCCATTACACAGCGCTCTTCCTCACCAGTTCCCATTACACACCGCTCTTCCTCACCAGTTCCCATTACACACCGCTCTTCATCACCAGTTCCCATTACACACCGCTCTTCATCACCAGTTCCCATTACACACCGCTCTTCCTCACCAGTTCCCATTACACACCGCTCTTCCTCACCAGTTCCCATTACACACCGCTCTTCCTCACCAGTTCCCATTACACACCGCTCTTCCTCACCATTACACACCGCTCTTCCTCACCAGTTCCCATTACACACCGCTCTTCCTCACCAGTTCCCATTACACACCGCTCTTCATCACCAGTTCCCATTCTACACCGCTCTTCCTCACCAGTTCCCATTACACACCGCTCTTCCTCACCATTACACACCGCTCTTCCTCACCAGTTCCCATTACACAGCGCTCTTCCTCACCAGTTCCCATTACACACCGCTCTTCATCACCAGTTCCCATTCTACACCGCTCTTCCTCACCAGTTCCCATTACACACCGCTCTTCCTCACCATTACACACCGCTCTTCATCACCAGTTCCCATTACACACCGCTCTTCATCACCAGTTCCCATTACACACCGCTCTTCATCACCAGTTCCCATTACACACCGCTCTTCCTCACCAGTTCCCATTACACACCGCTCTTCCTCACCATTACACACCGCTCTTCATCACCAGTTCCCATTCTACACCGCTCTTCCTAACCAGTTCCCATTACACACCGCTCTTCCTCACCATTACACACCGCTCTTCCTCACCAGTTCCCATTACACACCGCTCTTCCTCACCATTACACACCGCTCTTCATCACCAGTTCCCATTACACACCGCTCTTCATCACCAGTTCCCATTACACACCGCTCTTCATCACCAGTTCCCATTACACACCGCTCTTCCTCACCAGTTCCCATTACACACCGCTCTTCCTCACCAGTTCCCATTACACACCGCTCTTCCTCATCAGTTCCCATTACACACCGCTCTTCATCACCAGTTCCCATTACACACCGCTCTTCCTCACCAGTTCCCATTACACAGCGCTCTTCCTCACCAGTTCCCATTACACACCGCTCTTCCTCACCAGTTCCCATTACACACCGCTCTTCCTCACCAGTTCATTCATCTTGCCTTTAATATTGACGTCTGGAAGACCAACGAAAAACTTAGACAAACTATTCTGCTTTTCTCATCTTCATCTGTCTTTAGTGTGTAATGTTAGAAATGTAAGTGTTACAGCCATATGTAAAAAAAAAGGTCCTGTGCACTGTGTACTGTGTAGTGTGTACTGTGCAGTGTGTAATGTTGCTGTTTGATTATGAAAAAAAGCTCCTCCTGAAACGCCTCCATTGTATCTTGAGTCCTTGAGTTTCTTCCGAGAACGAACACGTCACAATATTCCTCATTATAATAATTAATATGCAGAATAAAGGGGCGGGGCCTGGGTGAGTTAGTTAGTAGTGTGTTAAACTGGCGGTTATGGAAAGGGGCAGGACATTTCCCAAACAAACTCAAAGCGCTCGACCAATCACAACACACTGCTCCAGTCGACCAATCAGAGCACAGTGTGCTTTTCAGGAGGAGGGGCTTCACAGAGACAGGAAGTAATCAGGAGTGTGTTTCCTGTCACTCGCGGCTTCACTTCTGTAGTGCGACGCATCGCTGAAGAAATCCACTAGCGAGTCACGACTGTTTCCCGAAACCACATTAATGTCACAGGTGTTTGAGTAATAACTACTGTTAATGAATCTGTTTATGAGTGAATTAACGCGAGATGTTTTGCTATAAATTAGACATGGCATCCGAGGAATAATTCTCATTTTTCTCAGTTATTTTGCTTTATTTCCAGATTCACTCATAGACTCCTTCTCACACACTCGAGCTCGTTCACACATGCGCACTCCTCAAAAACTACACTTTAAATCTCCTGACAAACTAAAAGACGTAAATGGCTTTTGTATGTGTTCTAAATAAAAGATATGATTGTATGAATGTCAGCTTGATTATTTTCCTCAAGATCAGGATTTATTGAGTCACACGTCATGAAAACAAGAAACTCTTCTAATCACAGGAGATCTGTCGCTCACACACACACAACTCTGCGATGCTGTGTGCGAATCTTCGTTAGAGCGATGGTTTCGGGAAACACGACTCGTTGAACTGATGATAACGACAGAACTTGCGACTATAGTTGCTAACGATGCTTTCGGGAAACCAGAGCGTTACTGACAGACTGGGAAGAGAGGAGCCGCAACAATGGAGAATATGAGGAAAATAATCAACATTCAAGCAGGAAAACCTGTTCTAGTAGAGCCTGAAAACAACATATAGACATTGTAAAAGGGGATAATAGGTTTTCTTTAAATACTGGTGTTCCTCATAGTTGTCTTCCCTCTCTCCTGCTTGTCTCAGGTGTGTGGGATACCTGTTCCAGCGAGTGGGAAAGATCACGGCTACTGCAGTCGGTGGAGGATTCCTGCTGTTACAGGCGAGAACACAGTTACTGATCACTGGTCCAGTCTCCTCCATTTATACAGCGCTGTTACGATGTAGAGTTTCACAGCAGCTTTACAGTGATAATAGAGATTACAGTAACAGAGATTGTTCTGGCTTTACAGCAGATCTAGAATAAAGTTATTGTCCAGATAAAGTTAGTTTTGATTGATTCACTTCCGTTGTAAAGATCATTAGTTATTAACTTAGCGGCCGCTAACACACACCGCTCAACAGAAAACACTGCGATCCGGCCGCTTATTTGAAATGTAAAATATCAAAAATGTAAAAAAAAAAAAGTATAATACAGAATTTATCGCTTCCGCGTAGCCACATGAACCGGGATTATCCCGACAACCTTTTATCAGTGCAGAGGAAAAGGGAAGGAGGCGTTCACAGCGGAGAGACTAGCGACACTTCAGGACTGCGTTGTCGACGTGTCCAGGATCAGGTCCTGTGTGTGTGTGTGTGTGTGTGTGTGTGTGTGTGTGTGTCCAGGCGCTGGTCCTTCATCAGATCTGGATACGGCCTAGATCCGGCGGACTGCGGTAATCCTCGGGATAAACTGACTAATATTAGCGTAGATGCCATTCTTCTTATGATGTAACGAGTACATCAGGATTTATGGGAAGTGTTCCCGGTTCCGGCTGATCTAATCTATGCAGCCTAACATTGAATTATAGCAATCTATAATGTGTTATGTGTATGCTAAGCCAAAGAGATGTGTTTTTAGTCTAGCTTTGAACTGACAGACTGTGTCTGCTTCCCGGACAATGTTAGGAAGATTGTTCCAGAGTTTTGGTGCTAAATAGGAAAAGGATCTACCGCCAGCAGTCGATTTAGATATTCTAGGTATTATCAACTGGCCGGAGTTTTGAGATCGCAATAGATGTGAAGGACTATAATGCGTTAAGAGCTCGCTCAAGTACTGGGGAGCTAAACCATTTAGTGCTTTGTAAGTAATCAGCAATATTTTAAAATTTATACGATGTTTAATAGGGAGCCAATGCAGTGTTGACAGAACCGGGCTAATATGGTCGTACTTCCTGGTTCTGGTAAGAACTCTAGCGGCTGCGTTTTGAACCAGCTGTAGTTTGACTCAATGGGCTTTTGTCTCTCAGATCGCCAATCACAGCGGCTACGTCCAAGTGGACTGGAAGAAAGTGGAGAAAGATGTAAACAAAGCCAAGAGACGCCTGAAGAAGAAAGCCAATAAAGCCGCACCTGAGATCAACACGTTTATTGAGGAGGTGAAGACGCTTAATAGTTTGAATAAAATGGACACAACAATGTCTTGTGCAAATCTGAGCTTCAAATAACAGGAATTCATTAAAATAATTAAATCTAGGACTTTAAAATGGATTTTTCCTTTTTTATTGTTCAGTTCAGCACTAAACAGTTATTCTATAACCAGTGACTGTCTTGTGTGCAGCAGTGCCCTCTTCTGCTTATAAACCTCCATGTTTTCCAGGCGTCTGAATTTGTGAAGAAAAACATCGTTGTTTCCAGTGGATTTGTTGGCGGCTTCTTGCTCGGCCTCGCCTCTTGAGTCGAGTGTTTCTGTGATGTCCCATCATGCACCTCATGTTGCTCTTTTAGCTTCACTCACTCGGTGTGTGTGAGTCTGAGGAAATGGAGGTGAATGTGTTTCTGTGCAGAACTGAACACTATAAACTACATCACTGGACAGTCTGTGTTTGCTTCTCTGTGAAAACAACTTTTCTTAGCTAATACTTGTACAGGTTTTAGTAAATTTGTTCTTGGTGAAGTTACTGTTGCATTTTCATGGCCTTTGTTTGTTGTTTATGGGGACTGTTTACATTGTAAATAAAAATGACTCCTGATTCAACTTAGCAACTTATTGATTTTTTTGTTGTGGTTTAATTTCAACAGTAGGCTACTATTATATGATGGAATATCTGGTAGTTTGTTCACATATTGCTTACCTAATTTTCCATTGCTCTTTTTCCAGAGGTGTAACTAAGGTCAGAGGTCATCAGAGGCTCAGCCAATCCTCAGCTGGAAGAATAAATAATTGTTTATCCATTTAGTGCATTTTACAATTATTAATATTCCATATAATGTTCTATCATTTGAAGCTGAATGAGCAGTTCTGTGTTTGATAAATGTTGTCGGTGATTGTAATGTTTGCATTGGCCTGTCTCTGTCTTTCTACTTTCTGTCTTATTTTTCTTTTGCCGTCTCTCATCATCATGTTGTGAAACAAGAGCAGTTTTGGGCAAGCTACTCAATTTTAGCTGTATAAAATACCAGCTACTTCTGCAAAATGGTTCAGGCATAAAAGCTAAATACACTACAAATTAATTTGATTGAATTAGGAAAAAAACTCCAAAAGAAATATTACAATAATAGGAAATAATTATTAGACCATAATGTTTTTACCAAGATAATTATATATGCTATGCTGCTCAATAGCTATCAAATTAATGTATGGTATTTATACTTCAAGGTGGTTCAAAGAACGGTAGGTTGTAAAACAAACAAACAAACAAACAAGGTCCTGATGATACATTATGATATGTCCAAAAAGCAAGTAAACAATGCTGTGTTCTGTTCTGTTCTGGTCTTTGCCCGAGTTACTGCATCTTCATCAAAGGTAAACGAAATAGTTCAGGCTCGTTTTTAATGGGTTGTAGGTAAATAATACATTTTATCCAGCGCGTTTTTTATAATTGTAAAAAAAAAAAATTGATGTAATTTACAGATTTCAATTTTAGTGTTTACTAGTTTGTCAGATTCATTATAACCGACTCAAACGAGTGAATCCTTGGCCAGTCGGGCTTTGCGGTTTAAACAGCCAGAAAACACGAGGGATGATCAGGGAAATATTGAATGTTGAGGATAAATTTGGATCTCGCATCAAACTTTTCAAACATTTGTCATTCACGCTCGTGCGTCGAACAGCGCGCGCTTTTCCGTGCTGAGAAAAGACGTTTATTTACATTCAAATGACATAAATCAAGTTCAAAACAAATTACATTTATTCTAAAGTTAACAAAGTAATATATAACTATATCATAACTTTGAAATGAAGGTTACAATAGCTTTAGGTAGACTGGAAGTCGATGGGATCCATCAACTGAGTATTTTCTATCCTATTATTTTAGTCGATGAAAGTCCATCAACTGTTTGGTTACCGACATTCTTCAAAATATCTTCAAATATCAAAATATCTGAACATTTTGTTCAGCACAAGAAAGAAACTCATACAGGTTTGAAAAATTTGAGGCCGAGAAAATGATGACAATTTAAATGTTTAAGTGAACTATATTCCTTTAAGGCAATCTTCGTCTGACTGATTTTAAATCGTAATATCATCGGCCACCCCTGAAATAAGTCATAAAACATTAACTTTACCCGAGCAGTTGAACATGGGCAACGTCTGTATTCTGTCAAACAAAAAGTAAAGTACGGGCTCTGACGTGTACTTTATACTTTAGTAGAAAAATAGACATTACCTGTTTTAGTGTCACGCTGGAAACCGGACCTCGCAAATTACAAAACTTACATTTCAAATTTTGTTAGGTAATAAAAGTGTATCCAGGCTGAACTGTCTCCACCTCGTTGTAATTCGTTTGCATATAATACACATTTATTTTAGCTAAATTTAAAGTACATTATGACCATGATTTAACAAAACTATTTTCTAAATTGCTTAGATGCCAAATTTAGTACAATAACTACATCGACAATATATTTATAGAAAAAACCTAATACTGAACATGTTATTGCATCATCATAAATCATACTGTTCCCTTATGAACCATAGTTAGATTATAGTAGAAGTATACGGGGAAACTCAAATTAGAATATCATGCAAAAGTTCATGTATTTCAGAATTCAAATTAAAAGGTGAAATATATACACACACATGCATGATTATCCTTTACAGAGGACAGATATTTCTGTGTTTAAAATCCGTTTTTTATTATTGATTTCATGTAATATTCTAATTTTCTGAGATTTTGAATTTGGGGATTTAGGAAAACTAACTCATAATCATCAAAATTATAAGTTTTGCACGATAATCTACTTTTTGGAGTTGCACCTGTAGTAACCATGTTTTTATGGCAGATTAATCATCATTTGTACAACCAGTTTTACTACAAACACCATGTGGATATTCGTCTGCTAAACTGATACTGTAACTCTACAATAACGACGTCCTTTAGCACAGTGGTTCTCAAACTTTTCTATTCACAAAACATTTGTATTCTTGTGTTAATTTTCAACTCCATATTACTTAAACAAAAATCAATACAGATTTAAACCTTCAGTTGTTTTTAGCAAACATCCTTTACAAAGATGTGACTAGAGCTGAGAGTGCTTGTGTTGGGATTGTCTGCGCTCGGGAAACATCACTGCTAGACCAGCGCCACAACTACAGCTTCAAGAGTTAGTTTGTAGAGATGAAAGCAGTAGTGATGCACCCATCATGACATTTCATGGACAACATTGACTTTTTTTCAAGCAAATCGGCCAATTCCAAAACCGGCTGCCAACTTTGAGTTTATTTTTGTTGTGGTTGATGTTCTCTATAAGAGGCCTTAAACATGGAACCATTAGAAAATAGAGGAAACCACTGAATTTAATCAATCCAAACAAAGCAGGTGTTTATTCAAATTAATTAATAATTTCAAGACTTAGAGCAAAAACCGAATTCAGTCTAAAACCCGTCCGGATGCCGATCGTGTGTTTGAAGCGTCGCACCACAGCTCGCATAAACCGAGGTCGCAGATGCAAGAGACCAAAACCAGCCTTAATAACGGCGTTTTAAGCCTTCAGTACCGCAAGATGCAAAGACACACGAGAAGTTTCTGTATTTGCAATTTCCAACTTTAATTTGGTAAAATCATACGATAAACACACATTTTCATTTTTCGTGCAGTGCACAGCCTCTAAACTAGTACGTAAAGCAAATACTCTAACTCTAAGGGCTCCGGTGATGTTCTTTCACACGATCCGGTGATTAAAGCCTCGGTCACGCCCTCGACTGCTTCAGCCTCAGCCAATCCTGTCAGAGAACACCACCGCCACGCCCAATATGCAAATGCAACAATAGAGAATAACCACATGTTTTTGTTACTTAAGATTGCCGTGTGCCAGACATTCACTGGGGGTAAAGACACAAACAAAAAAATAGAAATAAATACCAGAAAAACAAAAACAAACAGAAAAACTGGAGAATCTGAACACTTTGCACTGATACACATTTACAAAAATATTTCTGTAACTTTTTCCAAACCTTGGCATGGTTGTTTAGCATTCAAATCGTGGCTGCCAATTCAGAGTTCGATTGATCGGATTGAAACGTTTAGTCAGCGAGACAATTACAGATGCGAATTTTGGCGGAGTCCAAAACGACCGTAAACATTAAAAAGCTCACACTACCCCGAAAAATATAAATTTCACGCATACGGGTGACATTCAACATTCAAGTGCCAGTGTTTTTGTACTGTCTTTTGGTCAAGTTACTTGAAACTATCACTTTTAGGCTTATAAAAATAAATATTTCTCAAAAATGCTTAATAAATTACACAAACTAGCAGCAAAAGTAGAATCTAGTAATCTGTGCAAATAGCTAAATTCCCCACTGCTAATCCCCCTGGTCCCAAATCAATCCTGGTTAACTATTGGAGAACCCTTCCCCTTTTGTAAACAAGCTGCGTTTTCACTATCTTCACACACAATATTTGGAAGCTTAAGGACACGCACTCAAGACATTTATATAAAACCCTAGATGTGCAATAAAACGACTTTTGTAAAACTTGAAGGGCGTAACACAGAAGGGCTAAAGTAGCACCACTGCTTTCGAGTTACACAATACTGTCAAAGCATCGGCTTCACGTCACCGTTTTCAAATTCATGTCGAAAGGCACAACACGCTTGAGTAAATCTATTGCACTTCAGTTAAACGCTTCCCACTCGCCCTCGGACAGGCGATACACACCCGCCGCACGAGGGGCTCGTGGGAGTTTGAAAGAAACCTGTCTTTGGCCAGGGATGCCACGGAAACAAACCAACCAATGAGAGTCTGGTTTTACAGTAAAGCCACACCCCTGTCGTGTACGCTGAACTCTGACCCCAGCGCTCGCTAGCCCTGGGGGTACGCGGAGCCGTGTAAAGCCGAGGATGTCTTTCGGAATTCAACGCAGCTTGAAAAAGAGAGAAAAAAAAAGAAAAAAAAAAGTGAACAAACGTTACTTGTAACGAACGTAAAAGCCTGCTGCAGAAATCGATTTGAAAATCTCCTTGACCAAAAAACAAGAACACTAGCATGCGGATTTCTTCAGAGACGAGCGGGCGTTCGGGGCCGGTTCGCTCTGACGGCGCGGTCCTCGAGTAGCATCTGAACTCTCGCTACGGAAGTCGCCACAAGCCTCCCATTATCAACTTCAAGAATGAGTTTTGAAGGAAGTACAAGAGGTTAAACCAATTGCTACATCCTAATATTTTCAAAGAAAAAAAAAATAAAGTAATCCAACACCACTAAACAGCTAGTGTGTGTTAGTGAACTAGCTTAGCTGCCTCAATGGTAGAGTTACACAGCGGAGTGGCGGAGGCAGACACGGTTCATCAACAACAATCAAATTTAAGATTATATACTGGAATGGCTTGGTTTCTTTTCTCAGAAGACTACTGTCTCTTACAGATACCTCTCCAGGATAGAGTGAGCAAGCATTCGATATTTTAACTCCCTTGAGATGCGGTTTTACCACACCAGAGGGTACGAGCCAATCGGGGGGTGGGGGGGGGGGGGGGGTGGGGGCGTACGGGTCAGGCCGATGTGACATCAGCACTGGTGACCCCATTAGAAATTTCAGTTCAAAACGAGGTTGTGACAGACCATCCCAGAGTTTGCCAAGGTTTGATTACATCCAAGCTTATTTTGTTATACCATCCAAAACTAAAGTCATTTGGGGGGAGAAAACGAAGAAAGAAAGAAAGAAAAGAGGGGAAACAACTGTCAGCCAGACATTTAAAAAAAAGAAAAACAAACCAAAACACAGCGAGTATAAATTTAAAGGCACAGTACATTAACAAACGAATGATTCTCATTCATAAAGAAATGAGATGTAGTGGAAAACTAGAGTCCGGGAATCTTAAAGCAAACTCGGTTCCCCCGTCAGCACGGATCGGGACACTGCTTTCTGCTACGGTCAAGCCTTCGCTGTCCTGGCATCCCACAATCCCACGGGGCGAAAGCCTCTCCGGGTGGGGTCAGAGAATCACAGCTGGTAATGTACTGCAAAGTTCTTCAAAGCTACACAGGGTATATAGTCTGGCTATGGTACATCATGTGGTTTCCGTTCAGTGAGTTTGGCATGGTGATCCACTGTAATGGGGAGTGGGTGGGGTGGAGGAGGGGGGGGGTCTCAGTTACCCCACCAGTCCACCTGAGAGTAGTTCCCTCCGTAGCCATCACTGCTGTAGAAGTTCCCGAAGCCACCTGAGGACACACACACACACACACACACAGTTCAGATCACGGTTCCTCACGAGGGTTTCCTCCATTCTGTCACTGACGGAGTTTGTGTTTCTTCACTGTCGACTTTGTCCTGGACATTTAATATTCAACACTATTATTGATCTCCTGCATTGACAGCATTATATGAGAACTGAAGGGAACGATGACATCACCGTTTTCTTCACAGCAGCTATATATATAGTAAATTAAACAAATGAACCGTCACTGAACTTAAGCTCGCCTGTGACGCCATTTTCTTCTGGAAACAAACTTTATAGCATTATTTCCGTTATCTCTGTGAAGCTGCTTCGAAACTCTGCTGTAAAAAGCGCTGTATGATAAAGCTGACTGGACTTTTGGTTTTGCTGCTCCAATGATAGGAATGTGCTACAAAAGTCACTGAAATTGGAGTCATTTTATCAATCCCTACATTTAAAAAACGATAAGGGAGTATTCATCAACTTTTTAAATGAATGTATGCGTGTGTATTGTAAATGTTAGCATCTTTCAGGAGATATTAACTCTATAATCTGTCCTTCACGTCTCAGAGCAAAATAGTTCCTTGTCCAGAATTTTTGTGTGTTGTAAATATTTATTCTGAAGCAATATTCTCATCGTTGTTCAATCAGCTTTGATATTTAAATCCACACTGTAATATTGGCACCTTTAAGCGCTCATTTGTTTGGATTTCTCCTCGAGAGCCTCAACAGCACAACCTTATTACGTCAGTATTATATTCATTATCCACTATCGATCGCAACTCACAATAAGTGTAATAACAGAATAATCTCTCGCTTGAGTGATTCCAAAGTTATTTTTTTTGACGTTCTAATCAGGCTACTCGTCCGTCGGGAAGTAAAATTCTTTAACGTCGTCCGGGACAAGTTTTTATTTTTGAAGGGGCAAGTGAATGTCGAGCCCTGCTGTCATGCAACTGGACTGGGAATACAGTAGTCAACATTTAAAGTGGATCCCAAAAAAAGTTCAAAGTTGGCTTAGACGGGAACGAGTATCGTTCAAAACTCATGTATAACTGATGAAAGGTTTTGATCCACTTCAATTGTTGACTGTATATTTGAGTTAAAGCAATGGCGGAAAAGCCACCAAGCCCTTCCCTTGAGGAGTTCCTGAATGAAAGAGCCTTACCTCCACCGAACCCGCGGTTCCCACCGTGGCCCCCAGTGCTGCGGCCCCCCCGGCTGCCGAAGCCTCCGCTGCTGGTGCTGTTACTGGTCTGACGGTAGTCCCGGGCTCCAAACCCACCGGAGAACCTGAGGAACAGAATCAGTTTAACGAGGAGTCTGAGACCATCGTAACACTGAGGAATGCCCGGGTCATATTACAAGATGTTGGTACGATCCGTTTGACGTAGAGTGTCGTAGGAGTTCGTAAACGCAACGGCGTCAGGATGCAAGATTTGATCGTTTCATCTCATAGCGTCTCGGAGGACGACAACCGGCTAGCGTCTGCGATGCTTCACGACATCACCATAAAGACTAGCCCTCCACGGCGAGTCCCATCAAGAGTGAGTGTGAGGGGGGCAGGGGTGTGCGTGCGAGGGGGGCAGGGGTGTGCGTGCGAGGGGGGCAGGGGTGTGCGTGCGAGGGGGGCAGGGGTGTGCGTGCGAGCGGGGCAGGGGTGTGCGTGCGAGGGGGGCAGGGGTGTGCGTGCGAGCGGGGCAGGGGTGTGCGTGCGAGGGGGGCAGAGGTGTGCGTGCGAGGGGGGCAGGGGTGTGCGTGCGAGGGGGGCAGGGGTGTGCATGCGAGGGGGGCAGGGGTGTGCATGCGAGGGGGGCAGGGGTGTGCGCGGGGCAAGTGTGCGTGTGCGCGTGTGGCAGGTGTGTGTGTGTGGGGCGTGTGTGTGTTGCTGACCTCTTGGAGCGCCCGCGGGTGCTGCTCTTGTGCTGGTGTTCGTACGCCAGGCTCTCCAGCCACGACGGCACTTCCTGCTTCGCCTCCACCAAGATGTCCAGCAGGTCCTTCGTGATGTTGCCGTTCTTATCGTTGAAGAACGATGTGGCGAGACCTGTGATGAGCAAACCAAACACGAGTAAGCTTATGCACTACACCGCAGATAAACGCCACAAAAAAAAACATGAAATATTATTACTGATTTCTGAAGGATCATGTGACACTGAAGACTGGAGTAATGATGCTGAAAATTCAGCTTTGATCACAGGAATAAATTACACTTTACTATATATTCACATAGAAAACAGATGATTTACATTATAATAATGTCACTGTTTTTCCTTTTTTTGTATTCTTAAACAAATAAATGCAGCCTTGGTGAGCAGAAGAGACTTTCTAAAAATGTTACCGATCAAACTTTTGACTGGTACTGTACATGCAAGTGTATCGATGATGTCATAATTACCCAGGTTGCCCACACGGCCGGTACGCCCGATGCGGTGGACGTATTCCTCGATGTCACTCGGCAGGTCGAAGTTAATGACGTGCTTCACGTTGGAGATGTCGAGCCCGCGAGCCGCCACCTGTGGAACGAGAGCGTGAGAGCGGCACCAGAACACTCAATGCTTAAAGGGTCGTCGGACGCACATTTTACACAAGTTGAATAATTCGGAAAGTTAACATACTCTGGTTAAAATTCCTCAATGGTTGTGTAAACGGTTGTACAGTCGTGTTAGCGCCCGCTAAGTTAATAACTAATGATCTCTGCAACAGAAGTGAATCAAAAGCAGAGGTCTTCAATCCTGCTCCTGGAGGGCCGCTGTCCTGCAGAGTTCGGTTCCTGTTTCAGCACACCAGCCTGTGTATGTTAGCGATCCTGAAGAGCTTAATGAGCTGATTCAGGCGTGTTTGATTAGGGCTGGAACTAAACTCTGCAGGACACCGGCCCTCCAGGAGCAGGATTGAAGACCTCTGATCAAAACTAACTTTATCTGGACAATAACTTTATTCTAGATCTGCTGTAAAGCCAGAACAATCTGGTACTGTAATCTCCTATTATCACTGTAAAGCTGATGTGAAACTCTCGATTGTTAAAGCGCTGTATAAATGGACTTGACCCTTTCACCTCCCGAAAGTTTCAGTGCATGTCTCTAAATGATGATGAGCAACTGCTCACCCATGGGCGTCGACAAGACACTAAAGTGATGTGTAATACGGGAAATATGCTAATACGGGACAGCCCGTCAGCGGTCGTGGGCGGAGCATGAGCAATATGACATATTGCTCAGAAAATCCAAACGGCTTGATTTAAAGCGTTTAGGCTTTTTGAGGATAAAAAAAAAGTACATTTTCTTCACTGTATGGTGTTGTGTCCACACACGGCAAAGACACGTTTAATGCAAACACCATATAAAAGTGAATTTTGCATCCGATGAGCCCTGTAACACAAGCGGAGGAAGGAAAGCCACGTACGGCGGTGGCCACTAGGATGGGGCATCTCCCGGACCGGAACTGGTGCAGCGCCTCCTCTCGGTCCCGCTGGGAACGGTCCCCGTGGATGCTGGTGCACGCGTAACCCTCACGGTACAGGAAGTCCTCCAGAGCGTCCGCGCCCTTTTTGGTCTCAACAAACACCAAAGTCAGAGATTCTTTACCTAATGGACGAGATGAAGACGATGAACACCTGATCAAGCACTTCAGCGTGAGCAGAAGCTAATGAATGGCAAACAGGAAGTGACAAGCATTTGGATCTCATAGAAGTGAACTTAACGTTAAACTTAAGACTAGTGCCGTTAAAGCCAATGCTGAACTTCGATGTGCTGTCCTGCTAAACGCAGATAAATCACAGCAGTCACATGACTTTACAGGACCGTGTTTCCCGTACATCCCTGTCACTCGCGGCTTCACTTCTGTAGTGCGACGCATCGCTGAAGAAATCCACTAGCGAGTCACGACTGTTTCCCGAAACCACATTAATGATGTCACAGGTGTTTGAGTAATAACTACTGTTAATGAATCTGTTTATGAGTGAATTAACGCGAGATGTTTTGCTATAAATTAGACATGGCATCCGAGGAATTATTCTCATTTTTCTCAGTTATTTTGCTTTATTTCCAGATTCACTCATAGACTCGTTCTCACACACTCGAGCTCGTTCACACATGCGCACTCCTCAAAAACTACACTTTAAATCTCCTGACAAACTAAAAGACGTAAATGGCTTTTGTATGTGTTCTAAATAAAAGATATGATTGTATGAATGTCAGCTTGATTATTTTCCTCAAGATCAGGATTTATTGAGTCACACGTCATGAAAACAAGAAACTCTTCTAATCACAGGAGATCTGATGCTCACACACACACAACTCTGCGATGCTGTGTGCGAATCTTCGTTAGAACGATGGTTTCGGGAAACACGACTCGTTGAACTGATAACGACTGAACTGTAGTTGCTAACGATGCTTTCGGGAAACACAGCCCAGTTCAGCACTGCATTGCACAGACACTTCATGCACAGATCCAGCTGAAGGAATCAACCACTGGAAAGGAGCATGGGGGGGGGGGGGTAAAAACATCAAATAAAGATCCTAACACCACACGAGAACTAGATCTCATGTGACATGGTGAAAGGGGTTGAAAAACAAACAATGTTCAAGAAAAATAAAGAGGTGAGATGAGACTTGCATTTGTTCCACTTCCAGTGGAGAGATAAACGTCTCTACTCACCAGGTTTTTCTACGTTCTCCCCCGTATTGTCCTGAACCTCACTCGGAATAACTAAATAGAATCAGATCTTATGATGAGCTTCAACAAATATCAGTTTCATTCTAGATATGGTATACATGGGTTCAGATGAAGCTCTACTGCACTATGGGAGGACCGTACAAATGTGCAGCTACCGAACATCTAAAAACGTCATTCAGCAAAACTAGTCTGCACTGACACTATTGGACGAGAGCTGGACGATGACATCACAGCTTTATAGCTGAACTGAACTCATTTTATAATTGATGTACTTTACACTGTTATTGAACCAAACATACACTGATCAACTGTTTACTACTGTCTTTTTAGAGCTGAAATCTGTTTGCATCATTGAATTGTTATTTTCCTGTTTCATCACCCTAAAGTGAAACAATCTGTATTATATAAAGTGCTAAACAACTATAGGTGACTTGCTCTGTAGCCTGATCTCACGGATCCTACATTTCATAATACTGGTGTTTAGAGGGCCATTTCATATTATACTCAACCCCAAAAGACCTCAGGAGAGATTACTTTAATTTCATCTCCTCAAATATGACAGCATGTGAAGACCAGTGTGGCATCATGGTCTTATAAACAGACCACAAATGAGAAACCCCACAAATCTGAATCCTGTTGATGAGGGGCCATTTGCAGACTAACGTACCTGTGGCGTTGAGCAAGTCGAGGAGGAAGGACCTCTTGTCGTTTTCCTCGACCCACACCACCTTCTGTGTGATGTTCTCCGAGGTGGACCCGACCCGGCCCACGGCCAGGAAGATGTACTCCTCTAGGAAGTCGCGAGCCAAGATCTAAGAAACATTAAAACACCGTAAGAACACGTCCAAGAAATGCATCGGGGAGTCTCAATGTCCACACTATCCATCCTAACCCGTGTGTGAGATTAAAATAAGTGTCTCAAAGTATAGCATGTTAAAGAGTGTGCCAGAAGATGGTCTACTATTCCCGGAGGATTTTCAGTGTGTGGATCCGTGCTCACTATAACGGCTAATATTACCCATAACCCATTGCGCTTTGGAGGAGGAACTATAATCATGAGTAAAAAAAAACAAAAAAACCCATGGCGGATATGAGCGACCGACGGTGAGAGGTCTAGATAAAGGTTTGAGACTAATCAGTTTAACCTAATAAAATATTTAATGTTATTCGTGTTACAAATGTCCACATTCTTATTACAGATGAAATATAAGGATCCGTTTGCCCATTAACTTTTAAATGCGTCATGTATTAATATGAGGAGTCTCTGCATCTGATACAGTAGGACATTCAATGGAGGATTTTATCTTTGACAATATGATTGACAGGTCAGTTTGCGTGACAGAATGATTGACAGGTCAGTTGCGTGACATGTGACAGAGCAACCATTAATGACACCATTGTATGACGTGAGAGTTCGTTTATTCTTCTGCTACACTCAAAAGGATCTACTTTCTCTTCAAAATGAGTACATACTTTCAGGGCGTAGAGTATAAGTTGGCGAATTAAGACGCAGTAAATATGTCTACAACACAACATCCTGAAAGTCACCTGGATCTCCTTGGGGAAGGTGGCGCTGAACATCATGGTCTGTCGAAGGCCTTTGGGAGGCATGGTGTCCTGCTCCACGATACGCCGGATCTGTGGCTCAAAGCCCATGTCCAGCATGCGGTCCGCTTCATCCAGAACCAGGTAACTAGCGACAAACAGCTCAAGGTCAAGCCACAAACAGAGGTGAAAAGAGAGGGGTCGAATGTGACCCTGGACCACTAACCCAGTCACGAGTCGCACGGGTATATTTGTGGCAATAGCCAACAATACATCGTATGGGGCAAAAGTATCGATTTTTTTTTAATGCCAAAAATCATTAGGATATTAAGTAAAGATCATGTTCCATGAAGATATTGTAAATTTCCTACTGTAAATATATAAAACATTTATTTTTGTGAGTGAATGAAATATTAATATCCTAACCTAACAAATCATACATTAATGGAAAGCTTATTTAGCTTTCAGATGATGGATAAACCTTAATTTGAAAAAGATTGACCCTTGAGAGTGGTTTAGTGGCCCAGGGTCACATGGGCAGATGCTTGACGTACTTGCAGTAGTCCATGCCGATCTTGCCCCGCTCCATCATGTCCACGAGCCGGCCCGGCGTGGCCACGAGCAGATGACAGCCGCGCTCCAGATCCCGGATCTGCTGGCCGATGTCAGCGCCGCCGTACACCACACAGGGCCGCACCAGAGACCGATACGCAAACTACACAACACCAGGGTTAAACATCCAATCAGATCCTGCTCTGGTTAGGGAATCATTTTAACTATTGATTCCAATTCCTAATCTCGATTCCAATAAGGTAAAAAAAAACTTAGATATAATTCACATTTAGTCTTCTTGCAAAACATTTAATTGTAGCTGAATATCATGAACACAAATCAGGCTAAAGAACTCTTACACAAGTAACGTTTGCCTGTTAAACACCATAGAAAAACAACTAGCCTAACCAATGCACATTGAGCATTATTTAAGACAAATAATTAAAAAAAAGAAGAAGAAATTAGCAAATCGCAACAAATAGATACAACTAAAAGATATGATTGAAATCGTGTTAAGAATTTTCAGGTATTCGGGGCAGAAACTAATCAAATGTAAAATAACACTGCACTTTATTAATAAAATATACATTACAAATATAGTTACAAAAGTTATTCGGTCTAGAACGAGTGAATATTCAGTCTTCTGCTGTTTGAATAGTGTTATTATATAGACGGCAGGATTATTAGGCTGTTGTCACTTTAAGAGCTGCACAGATCCCATATACTGATACACACGAACAGTCTCACGCTTCAATGGTTAAGACATTTTGAAATGCTCACAAAAGGAATCGATAAGAGGAATCAAAATAAATTTAACAAGTATTCCATTCCAGAATTTGAATTGATTTTCGATTCCCAACTCTAGTTCTGGTTGGGTTGTTCATTACCTTCCTGGCCTCGTCGTAGATCTGCAGAGCCAGCTCTCGTGTGGGGGCTAAGACCAGAGAGATGGGATACTGCTTACGGCGGCCATATTTCCCATTTTCCTGAGGACAACAACACACCAAGTTAAGATCGGCCACAAGTTCCCATTTCTTGACCCATTCCCGGACGAGTCGGTACCTGTGCGCTGTTCTTCGCCGCCTGCAGCGCTTCTCCCGGGCCCTCGGTGTAGATCTGGCTCAGGACCGGCAACAGGAACGCTGCGGTCTTACCAGAACCTAATCACAAACACAAGTGTCAATCAAGTGCGGTGTACCACACACACACACACACACGCTGAACACGAGCGGATGTCTGACCTGTCTGTGCGCACGCCATCAGGTCTCTCTTAGACTTGATGATGGGAATGGCGTACTTCTGGACCGGAGTGGGTCGTGTGTAGCGGCTCAGGGCGATGTTACCCATAATGATCTCGCCCATCTCCAAATCTTGGAACTATCACCAAAACACACAAAGCAGTTCAATTAAAACCATCAGGGATGCACCGATATGAACATGTTGGAAGACACGATCTTTATATTTGAAAGCCGATAACCGATATATTGGCTGATAAATCTAATTTCTCAAATCTTTGAGAGCCTGATTACAAAAACAAGTCTCACCATTAAAATCCAGGTCCCAAGCACACAATTATAATGTTATGCTCTTATGTAGCCGATATGACAGACTTGTGTTGCACTGAACTACATTTTCCTTTTTTGAAGTGATTCCAATTATATTTCAAGCAATTCATGGTTTTAATATATCGGCTAAAATCTTTTTATTGAGCCGATAACGATAGCATTAAAAATGAATATATATCGATATGGTGGCAGATATTTCGTGCAACCCTAAAAAAAAACATTAAAATCCAATTAAACTCAGCAGGAGATCTTTATTAGGCAACTCACACTCTCAATGTGCTGAGGGCAGTTCTGGCCTGTGGCTTCAACAGGAATGTCATCATATTTTTCAAAGTTAATCCCGGTGTTGCTGGCAGCGAACAGCTCACTGCGAGAGAACCGGACACAAGCGTCAGGAAAAACACCGCTTTGGGTTTAAACCCAAATGCAACGTCCAGTTCATATCAATGGATGCATGAATACAAGATTAGCACTTATGAACAACACCATAACTACCTCATTCCGTCGCTCTTTGATGAATTATTAAAAATTCTATTAGCCATTAGAAAACAAAGAGGGAAAATGAAATTGCTTAAATGGGAGGAAAAAAACTACTTCACACATAGGAAACAGGATTTGTGTTTGAGGGTTAGGGAAGTAAAGACGTCACATCAACACTCACTGTTCCTGGCGCTCGTTGGGAGGCAGCGGTTTGGACCAGTCCTCTTCCTCTCGGGAGTCTTCTCCCCACCGGCTGTTCCCCCCGCCACCGAACCCGCCGCGCTCGTACCTGCCCAATACACACACACACACACTCTTCAGGCCCGGCACACACTAATACTCTCATTTAAAAACGCATCTTTTTCTCTCCGTTTTGGCCTTCGTCACACTGAGACGGAGTTTTTATTAATGAAAACTCTCCAAAGTGGATACATTAGTAAACACTGTTTACGTGTTGTAGTGTGGACTGTCAAAACAGAGATATTTAAAAACGATGACGTAGGTTTGTCATGTGACGCATATTGATCTAATAGATATTGCTGATTGATTATACCAGTATTGTGCCCGTTATGTGCGGTTCACTCACACCGTTGCTAAAATGTTATTCTTCATATCACAGTCCGGCACAGACGACAGAACTCCCGTCTGCTGTCCTGCGGGAAAACATTAGCGTCGCGTTTTAAACCAAACATATAATGGTGAGCGAGAGCGACGGGACGCATCGGTGAATGCTGAGATATTCTGATAAATAAAATTATCCTGTCAGAGGAATTGCAGGATAACTTTATTTTTCCGTCTGCGTGATCTCAGCGAGCTTCTGAGGGTTTACGCATGCGCAGTAAAGACACTTTAGCGCTTTCAAAAAGTTTCTCATCCACACTGAAGCGTCAGGAAACGCCTGAAAGTCCTAGTGTAGACGGATCATTTTTAAACAAAAACACCATTTACAAACGCATCCGGATTAAAGTAGACGTAGTTTTACTTGAAGCTAGGAGCTACAGACTTCTAACATGCTAAAGAGAAAGCAAGCAGGTGAAAGGAATAAAGGTCTCACCGGCCCCTGTTAGAAGATCCGCGGTCGTTGAAGAAAGAGGACTTGCCCCGGTCAGAGCGCCCGCCGAAGCTGTTGTACGCCATGTCTTTTGGGGCGTTCCACCCACCGCCATCTGTCATAACCACACACACACACACACATCAGAACACGGCAGGTAATGCAAGTCATCAACTCATTTATTTATAAAGCGCTTTTTACAACACATTGTTTCAAAGCAGCTTTACAGAGATAACAGGAAAATAATGCAACAGTTTGTTTCCGCGTCAGAGTCCAGGAGAAATACGCCTCACGGGAGACGTGCTACTCTCAGACTGAACCTGGACTTCCTGAACGTTAGTGGAGACATTTATGTAGTTGTTGTGGAGTAACACTGATCATCTCCTCAT
This sequence comes from Siphateles boraxobius, assembly GCF_051911475.1. Taxonomy (NCBI): domain Eukaryota; kingdom Metazoa; phylum Chordata; class Actinopteri; order Cypriniformes; family Leuciscidae; genus Siphateles; species Siphateles boraxobius. Next base: position 367,529 of record NW_027508770.1, read on the forward strand.
CATGTTGAACTTCTACACAAGTGTCCACAGTTCCTGAGGTGTTTATAAGACAGGGGTGACATGTTCTGGTCAATAGTGTTCAGTGCTCGTCTGTGCTCAACGACAGAACAGTTTCACTTTGCTGGATCTTCTGCCGCTGCGTTAGAACTGCTCACTGTTGGCGCTCGAGAAACCGAATGTCGGCTGGTGTGTGTAAATGTGCAGATTATGAGCCGGTAATATTATAAACGAGCAGATTAAGGGCCAGTAATATTATAAACGAGCAGATTAAGGGCCGGTAATATTATAAACGAGCAGATTAAGAGCCGGTAATATTATAAACGAGCAGATTAAGAGCCGGTAATATTATAAACGAGCAGATTAAGGGCCGGTAATATTATAAACGAGCAGATTAAGAGCCGGTAATATTATAAACGTGCAGATTAAGAGCCGGTAATATTATAAACGTGCAGATTAAGAGCCGGTAATATTATAAACGTGCAGATTAAGAGCCGGTAATATTATAAACGTGCAGATTAAGAGCCGGTAATATTATAAACGAGCAGATTAAGGGCCGGTAATATTATAAACGTGCAGATTAAGGGCCGGTAATATTATAAACGTGCAGATTAAGAGCCGGTAATATTATAAACGTGCAGATTAAGAGCCGGTAATATTATAAACGTGCAGATTAAGAGCCGGTAATATTATAAACGAGCTGATTAAGGGCCGGTAATATTATAAACGAGCAGATTAAGGGCCGGTAATATTATAAACGTGCAGATTAAGGGCCGGTAATATTATAAACGTGCAGATTAAGAGCCGGTAATATTATAAACGAGCAGATTAAGGGCCGGTAATATTATAAACGTGCAGATTAAGAGCCGGTAATATTATAAACGTGCAGATTAAGAGCCGGTAATATTATAAACGTGCAGATTAAGAGCCGGTAATATTATAAACGTGCAGATTAAGAGCCGGTAATATTATAAACGAGCTGATTAAGGGCCGGTAATATTATAAACGAGCAGATTAAGGGCCGGTAATATTATAAACGTGCAGATTAAGGGCCGGTAATATTATAAACGTGCAGATTAAGAGCCGGTAATATTATAAACGTGCAGATTAAGGGCCGGTAATATTATAAACGTGCAGATTAAGAGCCGGTAATATAAACGTGCAGATTAAGAGCCGGTAATATTATAAACGTGCAGATTAAGAGCCGGTAATATTATAAACGAGCAGATTAAGGGCCGGTAATATTATAAACGAGCAGATTAAGGGCCGGTAATATTATAAACGAGCAGATTAAGGGCCGGTAATATAAACGTGCAGATTAAGAGCCGGTAATATTATAAACGTGCAGATTAAGAGCCGGTAATATTATAAACGAGCAGATTAAGGGCCGGTAATATTATAAACGTGCAGATTAAGAGCCGGTAATATTATAAACGTGCAGATTAAGAGCCGGTAATATTATAAACCTGCAGATTAAGAGCCGGTAATATTATAAACCTGCAGATTAAGAGCCGGTAATATTATAAACGTGCAGATTAAGGGCCGGTAATATAAACGTGCAGATTAAGAGCCGGTAATATTATAAACGTGCAGATTAAGAGCCGGTAATATTATAAACGAGCAGATTAAGGGCCGGTAATATTATAAACGTGCAGATTAAGAGCCGGTAATATTATAAACGTGCAGATTAAGAGCCGGTAATATTATAAACGTGCAGATTAAGGGCCGGTAATATTATAAACGTGCAGATTAAGGGCCGGTAATATTATAAACGTGCAGATTAAGGGCCGGTAATATTATAAACGTGCAGATTAAGAGCCGGTAATATTATAAACGTGCAGATTAAGAGCCGGTAATATTATAAACGTGCAGATTAAGAGCCGGTAATATTATAAACGTGCAGATTAAGAGCCGGTAATATTATAAACGTGCAGATTAAGAGCCGGTAATATTATAAACGTGCAGATTAAGAGCCGGTAATATTATAAACGTGCAGATTAAGGGCCGGTAATATTATAAACGTGCAGATTAAGAGCCGGTAATATTATAAACGAGCAGATTAAGGGCCGGTAATATAAACGTGCAGATTAAGAGCCGGTAATATTATAAACGTGCAGATTAAGGGCCGGTAATATTATAAACGTGCAGATTAAGAGCCGGTAATATTATAAACGCGCAGATTAAGAGCCGGTAATATTATAAACGCGCAGATTAAGAGCCGGTAATATTATAAACGTGCAGATTAAGAGCCGGTAATATTATAAACGCGCAGATTAAGGGCCAGTAATATTATATTAAGATCCTCTTCATACGTCAGAAGGAGAGAAATCAAGGCTTAGCAAAACAGTTACTGGGTTTCACTTTTCCCGTTTACTGTGTCGGTAGAAACCGGATTACAGTACTTAGAGAAAGACAGATTTTCATGATATGTCCCCTTTAAGTATATTCAGTGATGGCTAATTTTTGTTGTAAAAAAGTTAACTTAATTTATATATAGCCTCTCATCATATAGATGTCATCATCCAGCGCTCATATAATGGCGTCAATGCAGGAGATGAATAAATATTGTTGAATATTAAATGTCCTCAACTAAGCAAGACAAAAGCCAAAGTCGACAGTGAAGGAACACAAACTCCATCAGTGACAAAACTGAGGAAAACCCTCGTGAGAAACCAGACTCTGTTGGTTCGTTGGCCAGAGGAGAACTGAGACAGTGTGTGATTGTGATTCAGGAGCATTACAGGTCAGAGGTCATGTGGTCAGAGGTCATGAGACATGCCTGCGCTCTGCAGTGTCTGGATGGGGTTGAAGGATCCGCCGGGTTTGCCCCTGAACCCTCCTCTTCCCCCGCGGTCGGTGCGCATCGGCCCGCGCCCAAACCCGTTCCCTCCGTTCATACGGGAGCCGTCGTGGAAGCCGTTCACAAAGCCGTTGCTGCGCCCGTTGTCCCATCCTCCGGGAGAATCTGAGGGAGAGGAGAGCACGGGTTATTGCACGCGCAGACACGTCTTCAGGCGCTGTAGACGGAGAGAGGGGCTTTCTGGGGCAGTCACACGCAAAGCAGTTAGTCAAGCAGGAGCGCACTCCCACCAGCGGCTAACCGGCTCAAGGCCGGCTCAAGGCCGGCTGCCGTGGAACTTTGCAAGTTGCAGAAATTAAAGCAAAGCAAATATGTGCGAGTCCGAGTGATCTTAAAGCCTGTGCACACCATCTTGGAAACAAATGCCAAAATAACCTGTTAGTTACGATTTCAAGTGTGTTCTGAGAATTAATTGTGGAATCATGCATATTTGAGCATTTTTTTCCTCTCAAAGTTTCTCTTTAGCCAAGGCTGTCAGAATAGAAACTTACAGCTGTCGAGAGCCACTGAGAAACCGCTCTGTCTACCAGAGGAATACGCTCCTGCCGAGAGAAGAAACGTGTGGTCAGGACACTACAGGCCGGGGGGACGACGGATGCTACAGGCCGGGGGGGGGGGGGGGGGGGCGCTACAGGCCGGGGGGGGGGGGGTGGGAGCGGACGCTACAGGCCGGGGGGGGGGGGGGGTGGGCGGACGCTACAGGCCGGGGGGCGGACGCTACAGGCCGGGGGGCGGACGCTACAGGCCGGGGGGCGGACGCTACAGGCCGGGGGGCGGACGCTACAGGCCGGGGGGCGGACGCTACAGGCCGGGGGGCGGACGCTACAGGCCGGGGGGCGGACGCTACAGGCCGGGGGGCGGACGCTACAGGCCGGGGGGCGGACGCTACAGGCCGGGGGGCGGACGCTACAGGCCGGGGGGCGGACACTACAGGCCGGGGGGCGGACACTACAGGCCGGGGGGCGGACACTACAGGCCGGGGGGCGGACACTACAGGCCGGGGGGCGGACACTACAGGCCGGGGGGCGGACACTACAGGCCGGGGGGCGGACACTACAGGCCGGGGGGCGGACACTACAGGCCGGGGGGCGGACGCTACAGGCCGGGGGGCGGACGCTACAGGCCGGGGGGCGGACGCTACAGGCCGGGGGGCGGACGCTACAGGCCGGGGGGCGGACGCTACAGGCCGGGGGGCGGACGCTACAGGCCGGGGGCGGACGCTACAGGCCGGGGGCGGACGCTACAGGCCGGGGGCGGACGCTACAGGCCGGGGGCGGACGCTACAGGCCGGGGGCGGACGCTACAGGCCGGGGGCGGACGCTACAGGCCGGGGGCGGACGCTACAGGCCGGGGGCGGACGCTACAGGCCGGGGGCGGACGCTACAGGCCGGGGGGCGGACGCTACAGGCCGGGGGCGGACACTACAGGCCGGGGGCGGACACTACAGGCCGGGGGCGGACACTACAGGCCGGGGGCGGACACTACAGGCCGGGGGCGGACACTACAGGCCGGGGGCGGACACTACAGGCCGGGGGCGGACACTACAGGCCGGGGGCGGACACTACAGGCCGGGGGCGGACACTACAGGCCGGGGGCGGACACTACAGGCCGGGGGCGGACACTACAGGCCGGGGGCGGACACTACAGGCCGGGGGCGGACACTACAGGCCGGGGGCGGACACTACAGGCCGGGGGCGGACACTACAGGCCGGGGGGGGGGGGACACACTGCAGAACGATGCGGTTCAGAAGCGTTTCTTTGCTTTACACGCCAGCATAACGAGCACTCGTGTCACTGGACAAAATATGGACGAGGGGTAAAGTGAGCCGGAAACGCCAGTGGAAAAACCACTTGGTTGTGAACTGAACAGTGCAACAAGATCATGATGACTACGCCAGCTGTAGTGCACTAGATGGACGTCACACTGATAATCCTACACATGCTGAACCACAAATGGAAAAAACAAACATTGTAGATTTAATGTTAGACAATTACAACTTTTTCACTGCACTGGAGTTTAGTGAGGGATAAAGATCGTTCACACAAAGAATGATAACAAAAAACAATAACTACAGTAGTCAACATTGTAAGTGGATCAAAAAAGTTCATCAAAGTTGTCCTAAGACAAGAACGGGTATGGTCCAAATTTCATGTTTAACTTTGATAAAAGGTTTTGATCACTAATGTTGACGACTGTCCACACGATCTCACGGTTTATTAGGAGCTTGTTAAAGCAGGATGGATTCTGATTGGCAGTCAATGTTTTTACCGTTCATCAAATGGAAAATAATTGTTCTGAAAGTAATTCCAACACTATAGTTTGTGCCGTTATTGTTGTGGACTGCTAATCTTTTACATTGAAGATTTTAAAACAATTTCTTTATCATTATAGATGTGAACTGGCACTTTAAGCATCAGCAGTTCAGAGGAGGTGTACGTACCATTTTTGGGACCTTCTTTGTTCCTTAAATGAGGTGGAATGTAACGCCCTGGTGAAGGACGGACTTTGTTAGCATGGCAAACACACACATTACTTAATCTAGAGTTAAAACAACTTCCTGGGTTTGAACCGCATGATTAAACAAGATGTCAGCTGATCATAAACTGGTCTAAGATGCAGATACTCACTTCCAGGGATTCCTTCAGCGGAGTTCAAGTCTAGCACAGCAAGCTGAAAGAGAAACGAGATATTGTTCAAAAAAACAAACACCTGAACCGGGTCATTGAGAAACGCGAATAACGTCACTACCGGCAGAGGGCGCGCGAGAGCACGAGCGCATTCAGCACAAAAGATCACGGAGGACAAATAAATTGATAATTTAACGTCCACAAATTTTTTTTTAATTTACTCTCACACATCCTGTAGAATAAGTTATAAATTGGTTTAGACAACTGAATGTCAAACACAAAGCTGATTAACTGATAAATAAATACCGCCACATCCAAATTAAAAAACCGAAACCTGAGCCAAAAAGAGAATAAAAGCCGAGTGTGGCTGAGGTAAATTACGCCACTAACATTTACAACACAACTTTAACACGCGTCATGCCTTAAATTCAACACTAACTAAACAGATTATTGACTATTAATGACTTCTTAATGTAATTTGACAAGCTCTTAGAAGATTCAGAATGTTTCAGTTGAGATATCTATGTCGGTTTGCGTTCATCTAACGTACAGAATGAGTTCTATCAAGACATGAGATGACACCGAATGTAAAATTTGATACCAAATACAGTGAAACTGGGAATTGGTCAGACAAAGGCCCAGAATAAGCTAAACAACAGGCCCGAGCGTCTCTAAAATCCACCAGATTAAAGTTTCTCCTCGCTGGATTTAATGTGTCCGAACGACATCATAATCTACACATACATCCACTTATGAAACACGCAATCCTCCCGAAACCCTTTAACGAAGCGTCTCATTAACACTGCGATGCAACGCAGCCGCGCGTGACGAATAAACGCTCCGCGTTCCGACGCGCCGCATCTCCGCCATCATCCGCGCATCGACAGCAGCGCCTCCATCTTAAACACGCAGCGCGGCTTGAGCGTCACCCCAACCCGCCCGAAACAGCCCGAAACCCCGTGATGGAGCCCGACTCACCTGCTGGTCTAGACCGTGTACATTCTCGACGGCCACATGACTCATAACTAACGAGTGGTGAAGGTTGATCTCGCGCTAAAACAGGGTTCTTTGTTTGCCGGTATGTTGCTCGTGCTCGCGCTGCTCGTGTCCGGTGATTCCTCTCTCGACGCCGGTCGGTCAGACTTACAACTTTGAGGAAAAAAATGAAAGAAAAACGGTGTATTCCACAAAACGTAAACGTTGCTTTAAAATGAAACGTGTCGGTTTGAGTTTTCGTCCGTGTGTGTGAAAGCGTTGCGCGTCGACGAGCGTTGGAACTCGAGCTGCGCGTCTCTTTCGGTCTGAGGGTGAAATAAGAGCGCAGCGGAAACCGCGTCACTTTATTGGACAAGGAGAGCCGACAGATTTCACCGCGTGACGCGTTCTCGCGAGACTTCGAGGAGCGACGCCACATTGATCTGTTTACAATAGTGAATGCGGCCTAATGGCGATTATAAAGTTGATCTCCATAATCTGTCAGCCATTTAACGCTCGCGCATTTTGTTTTTTAAAAGCCCTCCCGCAGATATGCTTAATTTGCTCTAGAAGCGCGCGTCCCTAGTTTTGATCTACAGGACACGCGCACTAGAACTGAGGAATGCATTAATTATTAGCATGTGAACCGTGAATGCGGTGTCAGTACTTCGGATAAATGCCAAATTCATGTAAACATGAGCAAACGTGATATGACTTGCCTTCTATTATAATGCGTTTGCAAGTATCAGTGTGTGTGTGTGAAGAGTAAATTCGTGGAAACAGAACAGACATGTTAAAGGTGCTCTGAGGATAATAACAGCTTTCATACCTGGAAATTATTTTTTCATCCTGTCCACTCGTTTAATGAAGCATTTCACAAGAATTATGAATTTTTCAAAAACTTGGAGGTGCATGAAAACTGCCTGCTACTTAAATGCCAGAACATGAAGCTTTAAAACACACATAAAACTAGGCCTTTTTAGCCTTTGTCCTGCTTAGTTTGGGACTTTTTTTTTTTATATTCAATATTATTGATCTCCTGCATTGACACCATTATATGAGAACTGAAACTGAGCTGGACGATGACATCACTGTTTTCTCCAGAGCGATATATAAATTAACTAAATCAATAACTTTTTTTTACAAAAAAATGAACCATCACTGAACTTACTTAAGCTGGACTGTGACGCTATTTTCTTCTGGAAATAAACTTTGTTGCATTATTTTCCTGTTATCTCTGTAAAGCTGCTTTGAAACTCTGTGTTGTAAAAAGCGTTGTATAAATAAGCTGACTGGGCTGAAGGCAGCGCATCAAATGTGGGTCAGTGTATACAGACGGGTTAATCAAATACCATTTATTTTGACCTTTAAAGTATAATTTTACAGCGCGCTGGGTTTGTACAGTGCTCGAGGGCTGATCGAGGAATATTATTCCTGCACATTTCACAAAAACAGCTGTAGAATTCAAACAAAATTAAACCCTGAAAAGGAAGAACCAAAGCAAAAGTCATTCTGATGGGACGTTTACACAAATGGAGCACAATTATGCTTGCGAGACTGTGAACAGACGGCCTGAGCTGTAGTGGTCCGTTTTAACCCCTCACTAGCCACTAGTCGTCCGCTTTAACCCCTCACTAGCCACTAGTCGTCCGCTTTAACCCCTCACTAGCCACTAGTCGTCCGCTTTAACCCCTCACTAGCCACTAGTCGTCCGCTTTAACCCCTCCCTAGCCACTAGTGGTCACGCTTTAACCCCTGACTAGCCACTAGTCGTCCGCTTTAACCCCTCACTAGCCACTAGTGGTCCGCTTTAACCCCTCACTAGACAGTAGTGATCACGCTTTAACCCCTCACTAGCCACTAGTGGTCACGCTTTAACCCCTCCCTAGCCACTAGTGGTCACGCTTTAACCCCTCACTAGCCACTAGTGGTCCGCTTTAACCCCTCACTAGCCACTAGTGGTCACGCTTTAACCCCTCACTAGACAGTAGTGATCACGCTTTAACCCCTCACTAGCCAGTAGTGATGATCACGCTTTAACCCCTCACTAGTCACTAGTGATCACGCTTTTACCCCTCACTAGCCAGTAGTGATCACGCTTTAACCCCTCACTAGATAGTAGTGATTACGCTTTAACCCCTCACTAGATAGTAGTGATCACGCTTTAACCCCTCACTAGATAGTAGTGTTATGTCCCTCCAGTACCTTTGGTGGCTCTGTTTTCCTTTACTAATGTTTGACTGCTCGGCAGTATGCTTTTCCTTTGTTATTGTGTGCAGGTGTGATCAGGTAACGAGTGGGCGGAGAGACACCCTTTTAACCTGAGGCACTTCGTGCAGAGAGGGGGAAGAGGAGGGAGAGACTTGTGTACCGGCCACCACGCCTGTTGTTGTTGATCTTCCTGCAATGTTTTGTTCTGTTGTAGTTTTCTCCCAATTTCTGTTTTGTTTGTAATTTACTTAATTGTTTAATAAATTCCCTAGACAAACAAGTACGACTAACTTTGCGGTCACTTTATGTTGTGGCCAGGGAGCCTGATCATAACAGTAGTGATCACGCTTTAACCCCTCACTAGACAGTAGTGATCACGCTTTAACGCCTCACTAGACAGTAGTGATGATCACGCTTTAACCCCTCACTAGACAGCAGTGATCATGCTTTAACCCCTCACTAGATAGTGGTGATCACGCTTTAACCCCCACTAGCCAGCAGTGATCACGCTTTAACCCCTCACTAGCCAGTAGTGATCACACTTTAACCCCTCACTAGCCAGAAGTGATCACGCTTTAACCCCTCACTAGCCAGTAGTGATCACGCTTTAACCCCTCACTAGACAGTAGTGATCACGCTTTAACCCCTCACTAGACAGTAGTGATCACGCTTTAACCCCTCACTAGACAGTAGTGATCACGCTTTAACCCCTCACTAGACAGTAGTGATCACGCTTTAACCCCTCACTAGCCAGAAGTGATCACGCTTTAACCCCTCACTAGACAGTAGTGATCACGCTTTAACCCCTCACTAGACAGTAGTGATCACGCTTTAACCCCTCACTAGCCAGAAGTGATCACGCTTTAACCCCTCACTAGCCAGAAGTGATCACGCTTTAACCCCTCACTAGCCAGAAGTGATCATGCTTTAACCCCTCACTAGCCAGTAGTGATCATGCTTTAACCCCTCACTAGATAGTAGTGATCACGCTTTAACCCCTCACTAGATAGTAGTGATCACGCTTTAACCCCGCACTAGCCAGTAGTGATCACGCTTTAACCCCTCACTAGCCAGTAGTGATGATCACGCTTTAACCCCTCACTAGACAGTAGTGATCACACTTTAACCCCTCACTAGCCAGAAGAGATCACGCTTTAACCCCTCACTAGCCAGTAGTGATCACGCTTTAACCCCTCACTAGACAGTAGTGATCACGCTTTAACCCCTCACTAGACAGTAGTGATCACGCTTTAACCCCTCACTAGACAGTAGTGATCACGCTTTAACCCCTCACTAGACAGTAGTGATCATGCTTTAACCCCTCACTAGACAGTAGTGATCACACTTTAACCCCTCACTAGACAGTAGTGATCACACTTTAACCCCTCACTAGCCAGAATTGATCACGCTTTAACTCCCTCACTAGCCAGTTGTGATCACGCTTTAACCCCTCACTAGCCAGTAGTGATCACGCTTTAACACTCGAATAGATAGTAGTGATCACGCTTTAACCCCTCACTAGCCAGAAGTGATGATCACGCTTTAACCCCCTCACTAGACAGTAGTGATCACGCTTTAACCCCTCACTAGCCAGAAGTGATGATCACGCTTTAACCCCCTCACTAGCCAGTAGTGATCACGCTTTAACCCCTCACTAGCCAGTAGTGATCACGCTTTAACCCCTCAATAGATAGTAGTGATCACGCTTTAACCCCTCACTAGACAGTAGTGATCACACTTTAACCCCTCACTAGACAGTAGTGATCACGCTTTAACCCCTCACTAGCCAGAAGTGATCACGCTTTAACCCCCTCACTAGCCAGTAGTGATCACGCTTTAACCCCTCACTAGCCAGTAGTGATCACGCTTTAACCCCTCACTAGCCAGTAGTGATCACGCTTTAACCCCTCAATAGATAGTAGTGATCACGCTTTAACCCCTCACTTGACAGTAGTGATCACACTTTAACCCCTCACTAGACAGTAGTGATCACGCTTTAACCCCTCACTAGCCAGAAGTGATCACGCTTTAACCCCTCACTAGCCAGTAGTGATCACGCTTTAACCCCTCAATAGATAGTAGTGATCACGCTTTAACCCCTCACTAGCCAGAAGTGATCACGCTTTAACCCCTCACTAGCCAGTAGTGATCACGCTTTAACCCCTCACTAGACAGTAGTGATCACGCTTTAACCCCTCACTAGACAGTAGTGATCACGCTTTAACCCCTCACTAGCCAGAAGTGATCACGCTTTAACCCCCTCACTAGCCAGTAGTGATCACGCTTTAACCCCTCACTAGACAGTAGTGATCACGCTTTAACCCCTCACTAGACAGTAGTGATCACACTTTAACCCCTCACTAGACAGTAGTGATCACGCTTTAACCCCTCACTAGACAGTAGTGATCACGCTTTAACCCCTCACTAGACAGTAGTGATCACGCTTTAACCCCTCACTAGCCAGAAGTGATCACGCTTTAACCCCTCACTAGCAAGTAGTGATCACGCTTTAACCCCTCAATAGATAGTAGTGATCACGCTTTAACCCCTCACTAGCCAGAAGTGATGATCACGCTTTAACCCCCTCACTAGCCAGTAGTGATCACACTTTAACCCCTCACTAGCCAGAAGTGATCACGCTTTAACCCCTCACTAGCCAGTAGTGATCACGCTTTAACCCCTCAATAGATAGTAGTGATCACGCTTTAACCCCTCACTAGACAGAAGTGATCACGCTTTAACCCCTCAATAGATAGTAGTGATCACGCTTTAACCCCTCAATAGATAGTAGTGATCACGCTTTAACCCCTCACTAGACAGTAGTGATCACGCTTTAACCCCTCACTAGACAGTAGTGATCACGCTTTAACCGCTCACTAGACAGTAGTGATCACGTTTAAGGCCTTCAGTGTGTGCTGGGAGTCTGGCTGGCTTCTGGCTGGTTTCGGGTTCCGGTTCTGGACGATCTTCAGCAGATCCACACGCTGACCGACTCAATACAACCTACCAGATGATTTAACAAGCGTGTGTGTGTGTTTCTGCGTGCAGTGGGTATTTGAAACCATCGGAAAGTTAATAAAAAGTCAAGCTTGCATTTAAATGTTTAATTTATTGTTTTTAGTGGTGCATTGCGTCTGTTATTATATGTCTGTGCAGGAAAAGAAAGACTTCAAAGTGAAAACTTCCGTCGGCAAAAACAGAACTCTGTACAGTAAATATCCTCTTAAAAATAACAACACAAGGACGATGCCTTTTCATTTAAACGCTCAAACTCTTCTCATTTTCAACAAAATAACTTCTATCAAAGAAAACTGCAAAATAGAATATGGTGCGGTTCATTTTCCTTCGAAGGGATTTTGGTATTCAGACAAAAGAGAACAAGAGCCACACTTTATAAATCCAGTACAGTACGTGCTGTCGATGAATCCTGTAAATCTCCTCGGAAACAGAGTAGTGTGTCCGTGGCTGCGTTCTCATTGGACAGGAGCAGAGGAAGTGGGCGGGGCCTGATGCAGTTCCACTCAAACACCAGATATTTCACAGTCCAGTCTGTTGGAAATACACATGAAAAATCAAGCGTTTATTCTGTGGAGTAAAAGTGTGTGAAAGAGCCTGACAGGAGATGACATCACACTCCTAACAGGCCAAAGGCTTCTTGATGAATGGAGAAAACAAAGAAAACAAAAGTGCTGAAAGATTCCAATGCCTTCTAAATCAGCAGTGACTGATCCACGACGAAGCCTCGGTTCCCTTCATTCTGCTGTGTTACAGGAGGAGGATGATGATGATGATGATGATGAT
>NW_027508770.1:385000-450000 GCF_051911475.1 Siphateles boraxobius
ATGAATGGGGTCACGAATGAGGTCACGAATAAGGTCACGACTGGGGTCACGAATGAGGTCACGACTGGGGTCACGAATGGGGTCGCGACTGAGATCACGAATGGGGTCACGAATGAGGTCACGACTGATGTCACGAATAAGGTCACGACTGAGGTCACAACTGGGGTCACGACTGAGGTCACAACTGGGGTCACGAATGAGGTCACGACTGAGGTCACAACTGGGGTCACGACTGGGGTCACCAAAGAGGTCACGACTGGGGTCACGAATGAGGTCACGACTGAGGTCACGACTGGGGTCACGAATGAGGTCACGACTGGGGTCACGAATGGGGTCGCGACTGAGATCACGAATGGGGTCACGACTTCGGTCACGAATAAGGTCACGACTGGGGTCACGACTGAGGTCACGATTGGGGTCACGCCTGAGGTCACGACTGGGGTCACGATTGGGGTCACGACTGGGGTCACGACTGAGGTCACGACTGGGGTCACGATTGGGGTCACGACTGGGGTCACGACTGAGGTCACGAATAGGGTCACGACTGGGGTCACGAATGAGGTCATGACTGAGGTCACGAATGGGGTCGCGACTGAGGTCACGAATAAGGTCACGACTGAGTTCACGACTGTGGTCACGACTGAGGTCACGACTGAGGTCACGAATGGGGTCGCGACTGAGGTCACGACTGGGGTCACGAATGGGGTCACGACTGAGTTCACGAATGGGGTCACGACTGAGTTCACGAATGGGGTCACGACTGAGTTCACGAATGGGGTCACGAATAAGGTCACGAATGTGGTCACGACTGAGTTCACGAATGGGGTCACGAATAAGGTCACGACTGGGGTCACGACTGAGGTCACGACTGAGGTCACGACTCGGGTCACGACTGTGGTCACGACTGAGGTCACGAATGGGGTCACGACTGAGGTCACGACTGGGGTCACGACTGGGGTCACGACTGAGGTCACGAATGAGGTCACGACTGAGGTCACGAATAAGGTCACGAATAAGGTCACGACTGAGGTCACGACTGGGGTCACGAATGAGGTCACGACTGGGGTCACGACTGAGGTCACGACTGGGGTCACGACTGGGGTCACGAATGAGGTCACGACTGGGGTCACGACTGGGGTCACGACTGGGGTCACGAATGAGGTCACGACTGGGGTCACAACTGGGGTCACGAATGAGGTCACGACTGGGGTCACGAATGATGTCACGAATGAGGTCACGACTGGGGTCACAACTGGGGTCACGAATGAGGTCACGACTGGGGTCACAACTGGGGTCACGAATGAGGTCACGACTGGGGTCACGAATGATGTCACAACTGGGGTCACGAATGAGGTCACGACTGGGGTCACGAATAAGGTCACGACTGGGGTCACGACTGAGGTCACGACTGGGGTCACGACTGGGGTCACGACTGAGGTCACGACTGAGGTCACGACTGAGGTCATGACTGAGGTCACGAATGAGGTCACGACTGGGGTCACGACTGATGTCACGAATAAGGTCACGACTGAGGTCACAACTGGGGTCACGACTGAGGTCACAACTGGGGTCACGAATGAGGTCACGACTGGGGTCACGACTGGGGTCACCAAAGAGGTCACGACTGGGGTCACGAATGAGGTCACGACTGAGGTCACGACTGGGGTCACGAATGAGGTCACGACTGGGGTCACGAATGAGGTCGCGACTGAGATCACGAATGGGGTCACGACTTCGGTCACGACTGGGGTCACGACTGAGGTCACGACTGAGGTCACGACTGGGGTCACGATTGGGGTCACGACTGGGGTCACGATTGGGGTCACGACTGAGGTCACGAATGGGGTCACGAATGGGGCCACGACTGAGGTCAAGACTGGGGTCACGAATGGGGTCACGAATGAGGTCACGACTGGGGTCACGAATGAGGTCACGACTGAGGTCACGAATGGGGTCACGACTGGGGTCACGACTGGGGTCACGACTGAGGTCACGAATAAGGTCACGACTGAGGTCACGAATGAGGTCACGACTGGGGTCACGAATGAGGTCACGAATGAGGTCACGACTGGGGTCACGAATGAGGTCACGACTGGGGTCACGAATGAGGTCACGACTGGGGTCACGAATGAGGTCACGAATGGGGTCACGACTGAACGCAGGGCTGCACGATATTACAAGACACTGACATTGAGATTTCTGCGATATATAATGCGATATGAAAAGATTTTTACCAGATAATTTGAATAAACATATTTGGAAAGAATTAATTCTTCTAGAGTGTTGTTGTTCGGGGGGTTCAATTACAAAGAAAATATATTTAAAAATAATAATTAAGAAGGTGAAATATTACTTTTTACTCTGAGGACTTTGTTTGAGTGCAAACCCTCACAGAGATGAACGATTTCAGAAAAACTTAAAAAAAATATAGATGTTCATACTTGGGTTTGATTTTGCAAGAAGCAACTTAAAATATTAAACAAAATAAGAAATATCTTTTTTAATAATACTATTGCACTGTAAAACAAAAATTATTTTACTATAAAATTACAATACTAATATTTACATCAAACCGAGCTTTTATTTTGACGGGTTGCTGGCAGATTAAATCAGAACATGACGCCCTTCACTCTGAAACCGCTAGCGCATACATTTATTTTATTAAATCGTAGCGATATCTCCGTTACACTGATATATATCGTGCAGCCCCACCTTGAATGCAATGCGAGTCACTGTGGATAAAAGCGTCAGCAAATTGCATGAATGTAGACTTTAATAACTTTGCAATAAAAAAAAAAATTCAAAATCATAATATTTCCCTACGTTCCCATTACGGCAGAAATAGAGAACTCACCGCAGGCGTTTGGTGAGGTTTGAGTGACTGAGCGCTCACCTCTTCAGGACAGAGCTCGCAGGCCTTGGCTAGCGTCATGCGCGCGCTGTGCGAGCGCTCCAGGAAGTAGCCGTTGGACGTCTCGTTGCTCTGCACTGGAGGAGACCAGTTGTTGTACGTGTACTGAGGGTTTCCAGTGTAAGGCCTGCGCTCCAGCTCATCGCCCAGCCATTCCACTGCCCACGTCCACTTCCTCTTCAGGTCCCCGTTACCCTGACACACAACCAGCACACAATCACTACACAACCAGCACACAACCGGCACACAAATACTACACAACCAGCACACAACCAGCACACAACCAGCACACAATCACTACACAACCAGCACACAATCACTACACAACCAGCACACAATCACTACACAACCAGCACACAACCGGCACACAAATACTACACAACCAGCACACAATCAGCACACAACCAGCACACAACACAACCAGCACACAATCACTACACAACCAGCACACAACCAGCACACAATCACTACACAACCAGCACACAACCGGCACACAAATACCACACAACCAGCACACAACCAGCACACAATCACTACACAACCAGCACACAATCACTACACAACCAGCACACAATCACTACACAACCAGCACACAACCAGCACACAACCAGCACACAATCACTACACAACCAGCACACAATCACTACACAACCAGCACACAATCACTACACAACCGGCACACAAATACTACACAACCAGCACACAACACAACCAGCACTCAATCACTACACAACCAGCACACAACCAGCACACAATCACTACACAACCAGCACACAATCACTACACAACCAGCACACAACCGGCACACAAATACTACACAACCAGCAAACAATCACCACACAACCAGCACACAATCACTACACAACCAGCACACAACCAGCACACAATCACTACACAACCAGCACACAACCAGCACACAACCAGCACACAATCACTACACAACCAGCACACAATCACTACACAACCAGCACACAATCACTACACAACCAGCACACAATCACTACACAACCAGCACACAACCGGCACACAAATACTACACAACCAGCACACAACACAACCAGCACTCAATCACTACACAACCAGCACACAATCACTACACAACCAGCACACAATCACTACACAACCAGCACACAACCGGCACACAAATACTACACAACCAGCAAACAATCACCACACAACCAGCACACAATCACTACACAACCAGCACACAACCAGCACACAATCACTACACAACCAGCACACAACCGGCACACAAATACTACACAACCAGCACACAACACAACCAGCACTCAATCACTACACAACCAGCACACAATCACTACACAACCAGCACACAATCACTACACAACCAGCACACAACCGGCACACAAATACTACACAACCAGCACACAATCACCACACAACCAGCACACAACACAACCAGCACACAATCACTACACAACCAGCACACAACCAGCACACAATCACTACACAACCAGCACACAACCAGCACACAATCACTACACAACCAGCACACAATCACTACATAACCAGCACACAACCGGCACACAAATACTACACAACCAGCACACAATCACCACACAACCAGCACACAATCACTACACAACCGGCACACAAACGGCTAGGTATGTAACGATTCACTCAACTCACGATGCGATACGATTCACGATACGATTTTCTCACGATTTTTTTAACAAGTGATTCATTTAAGAAATTATAAATGAAAAAGTGTCCCTTTTATTATTTCCCAGACAAAATGCTGCACATTTCTTTTTCATTTTAAAATATATTTGTCAATTAAAAAAACTACATTGAAATTTAAAAAAAAATCCCTTCAAGGTTGTTTTAACTCAGTCTTTCTGTCTGTCTGGTCAAGAGGGTGGACACTGGTACCTTCGCACACTAAGTAAAAGACTATGTAAAATTAGTACCACATTTAGAGGGGTTTTAATTTTGTTATGATTTGTATCATTACACTAGCAAGAGTAAAAAACAACAACACACATTTAGAAAAATATGCCATAACCATCAATAAATTATATAGATAATTAAAGCTGCAAGCAGCATTTAGCGGTGTTCAAGCAGTTAAGGCCTTTCAGGCCGTTAAGCACAAAAGCATCAAAAGACATTAAGTTTTATGTAGCAAGCATGATTTACCATGATATACTACATTTCAGTGTGATTTTTCATGATTTACCATGTTCCAGTATCATTTACCATGAATCTTACATGATTTTCCATAGTTTACCTTGATATACCATGTTATATGATGATTTACCATGATATAGCACATTCTAGAATAATTTACAAGGATTCTAGCATGATTTACCTTTTTTACTATGATTTACCATGTTTCTGGCGTTATTTACCATGATTTACCACGTTGATAGCAATTATATGAAGCATAAGAACAATTGAAGTGATAAACTCTGACAAAATATGAATGTGTTATAATAGTAATTGTTATTTAAGTGATTTTATAGTGTCTATATACAAAAAAAGACAATTAATAAGAAGAGTGGCCAGCAGAGGGCAGTAGAAGACCACTTATTGGCTCACTTTCATTTTCAACTACTTTGTTTCTCCAGTATTCTCCAGTGAAGCAAACCATTTTTTTCATGTTAACTCCATAATGCATGCTTACACACACACACACACACACACACACACACACACACACACACACACACACACACACACACACACACACACACACACACACACACACACACACATTTTTGGGATATGTTATTGTGAAAATCTGTTTTAATGGTATATGAGCATTTCACATATAACTTTGCAATGTAATAATATAAAACTAATTAAAGAAAATGCTTTAAGCATTTGTTTGTTAGCCAATGCTGAAAGCTGATAAAAAAAGATTAAAAATATCTAATGCTGCTGCTCCATCTAGTGGACAACAGTGCTATTACAGCCTACTTATACAATAGGCCATGTTTTTCATATCATTTAATCTACACACGCTCATTCTGATGTAGATAGAGACATTTGGAACTTCAGGAGCCAGTGTGACTCAATTGTCACTTCAATAGACGATTTTTGACTAAATGTTATTGTAAATGTTAAAATAGTGAATTTATAAAGTCTAAATATTAATTATAGTTGAGTAGTGTGACAAAATGACTTTTTTTAAACAGCAGGGGGCAGTAAAATACCACTTATTGGCTGTTAGCCTTTTTCAAGCTGTTATAGCTGTTCTCGACCTTTTTTTAAGAAGCTATGAGCATTTATTGAAAAGATATTGGCTTTCGGTCAAGGCTACATATTGAAGTGACCCTATTATAGTCATCCAAATGAAGAAGTTATACATTTTCCTATAATTATTGTTGTAGAGAGTACAGAGCAATAGATGCATTTTGACAAAATGTGATTGTAAATGTTAAAATAATGATTTAATAAAGTCTAAATATCAATTATATATAAAAATATTAGAGAGTAGTATGATGAAATGACAGCAGGGGGCAGTAAAATACCACTTATTGGCTGTTATAGCCATCCAAGCTGTTATAGCTGTTATAGCCATCCGATTTACACTCTATTATAGCCATCCAAATGAAGTAATTATACCTTTTCTGATAATTATTGATCTAGAGAGTCCAGATAATTGTACTGCACTGGTTTTAAACATTAAGATATGAAAATTATACGATCATAGATGGAAAAGACCATTTACAGCCAATACAGGCAATTTACCATAGGAAATACATGGGTTTAAAGCTTTTCAACAGTTATAGCGCCACCTATTGTCCGATCTCCATGAAACGTTTCATGCTTCTTCACCATGGTATGACACATATGCTCATCAATTTTTGTGAAGTTCTGAGTTTTTATTTATGATTTATAGGCTTTTGGGTGCATTTTGACACGCCCCCTTTTCTAAATGACCCTGTTACAGTGAACCAAAGGGCAAAGTTCAACTTTTTTTTGATAATTATTGATCTAGAGAGTCCAGAGAATTGTCCTAGACTGGTCTGGTTCCGATCAAGCAAAAAACCAGGGACTAGTTCGCAAAAGTAGGTTTTGGACAAAATCGGCAATAACAAATTTTTTGTTGCTCAAATCGAGAATCCGAGATATACATCTTGTCCGTCTTGAGCCAAGGAACACAGTGGTGTGAAAAGCTTGATTCCAAGTCAAACGGTCTAGGAGTTATGAGCAATTTAGTACTTTTGGTTGCTGTAGCGCCACCTATGGGCCAATCGGGGTCATACTCTGATAGGTTCTCCCCAAACTGAGGCCCTACCACCTGGCCAGGTTTCAAGTCTCTAGGCCTTACGGTTTGGGCTGCACGATGCGTTTTAGGTTTTTTTTTTTTTTCAAATAGCAATTACAATAGGTTTTCAGCACTTCGTGCTTGAACACCTAATAATAGGCGACCTTTTTGACAGTTATAGCGCCACCTATGGTCCGATCTCCATGAAACTCTGCATGCTTCTTCACCATGTCATGACACATGTGCTCATCAGTTTTTGTGAAGTTCTGAGTTTTTATTTATGATTTATAGGCTTTTGAGTGTATTTTGACACGCCCCCTTTTCTAAATGACCCTGTTACAGTGAACCAAAGGGCAAAGTTCAACTTTTTTTTGATAATTATTGATCTAGAGAGTCCAGAGAATTGTCCTAGACTGGTCTGGTTCCGATCAGGCAAAAAACCAGGGACTAGTTCGCAAAAGTAGGTTTTGGACAAAATTGGCCATAACAAATTTGTTTTTGCTCAAATCGAGAATCCGAGATATACGTCTTGTCCGTCTTGAGCCAAGGAACACAGTGGTGCAAAAAGCTTGATTCCAAGTCAAACGGTCTAGGAGTTATGAGCAATTTAGTACTTTTGGTTGCTGTAGCGCCACCTATGGGCCAATCGGGGTCATACTCTGATAGGTTCTCCCCAAACTGAGGCCCTACCACCTGGCCAGGTTTCAAGTCTCTAGGCCTTACGGTTTGGGCTGCACGATGCGTTTTAGGTTTTTTTTTTTTTTCAAATAGCAATTACAATAGGTTTTCAGCACTTCGTGCTTGAACACCTAAAAAATATATATCCATGTACACATTTAGAGAAAGAGATAGTAAAATAAATACAACACCTAGTTGCCACGGAAACACTGGTACACCTTGTGATCTCCGTGGCTCTCGCACTTGTATAATGCCTTTTACATAAATACGGAGGTGACTTGTGCTTATCACGGTGGTGATTATTATTAGTCTACGGAAAGTTAAAATGCCGCCACAGCTCCGATTTGAATGAGTCAATATCTACACTTGCCGTCGCCATGTGTTTGACGGCGCGTGCACACCAGTCTATGGCACACACTGCGTGGCGCGAGCGGAGCAAACTGAGCGTTTTCAAGTCATTCCTGTGGAAGTTGAGTGCTCACACAAGCTCAAGTTCCATGAATGAAGTGAAAACACTCGCTAGCATCGCGCCAGTGTGTGCTTGCTGCAACTTCACAGTAGGCTACAGTAAACGCCCCTGCTTAAAACGTGTATCGCGATTCGTTTAACATTTCAACCGACTTGAATCGTCACACATTTTTATCGATTTTCAACCGGCACAGCCGGCACACAACAGGCACACAGCCGGCACACAGCCGGCACACAGTCGGCACACAACAGGCACACAACCGGCACACAACAGGCACACAGCCGGCACACAACCGGCACACAACAGGCACACAGCCGGCACACAGCCGGCACACAACAGGCACACAACCGGCACACAACAGGCACACAGCCGGCACACAACCGGCACACAACAGGCACAGAACCGGCACACAACCGGCACAGAACCGGCACACAATCGGCACAGAACCGGCACACAGCCGGCACACAATCGGCACACAACCGGCACACAACAGGCACACCGCCGGCACACAACAGGCACACAACCGGCACACAACAGGCACACAGCCGGCACACAACCGGCACACAACAGGCACAGAACCGGCACACAATCGGCACAGAACCGGCACACAGCCGGCACACAACAGGCACACAGCCGGCACAGAACCGGCACACAATCGGCACACAGCCGGCACACAACAGGCACACCGCCGGCACACAACAGGCACACAGCCGGCACACAACAGGCACACAACAGGCACACAGCCGGCACACAACCGGCACACAACCGGCACACAATCACACAACCAGCATTCAAACCCGCACACCTATAGACTAAACCCGTGATACGCATGTGCGCAGGTTTGACAGGTTTGCGTTTTTGAAGTTTAAGCGGAGATGGTCACGTTTTTTAAAATTTTTCAACGCTTGCACCTTAAAACCTGTTCGAAGGTTTGCGTTCTCGAACTGAAACCCTGTCGTGTGTGTGAGCGTCCGGAGCGCATCTCATCTACCGCCGGTTACTGCGTAGCATGAGCCATGGAGCTCAGAGACCGATCCCGATCCCAGTTCAGGACTTCCCCACCTCTCTCTCATAACAAGACGCCTTGTTCAGTGTGTTGGCATGTTTCAAATGTTACTTGTTATATTTTATATAATTGATTTATATTTTTATTCTTCCCCATATGATTTTGAAAATTTTTAGAAAAATGTGTTATGTTAGTGCTAAGGGAGCATGTTTTAATAAAACCTGTGATTCTTACCTTTATAATGTATTTTATTTCCTGTTTGTAAGTGCTACAGAGGCTTAGATATTAAGGTTTTGGTAGACGTTGACAATTCTTAGTATTTTTTCAGAAACCCTCAGGAGAGAAGGATATTTATCCTAGAATTACAGGTTTTTTAAGCGTTTTAGGAGTAAATGGGTTAAGTGTTTTCTGTTGAACGGTGTGTGTTAGCGGCCGCTAAGTTAATAACTAATGACTTTTACAACGGAAGTGAATCAATCAAAACTAACTTTATCTGGACAATAACTTTATTCTAGATCTGCTGTAAAGCCTAAACAATCTCTGTTACTGTAATCTCTATTATCACTGTAAAGCTGCTGTGAAACTCTATATCGTAACAGCGCTGTATAAATGGAGGAGACTGGACCAGCTGACGAATGCCCTCTTCAGAAGGTTCTGCTGTTCTGACTGGATTGCTGGGATCGCGTGTGTGTGGACGTGGATGTGACGCTCACCTGCAGGATCTGATAGGCCACAGCGCAGTTGGTGAACAGCGCCACCATGCATTTAATGCACTGATAGGCCCGTTTCTGATAATGGTTCTTGGAGCGTTGGATGGTGTCGAAGAGCCCGTCTCGGTCATCAGGAATGCCCTTCAAAACATTGTGGATCCTAAACAGAGAACGACACCGGCGGGAATGAGGATAGTGATGATGCGATCATTCCCAACAAGCAAGGGCGTACTCGCAGAACATGTTCACATGCACTCTTCATTATTCTGATTATCTCCAAGAATTTTGGTTATTTTCACACGGCATAAGTGATGAACTCTCACACAGGCATGAGTTACTGTTCTAAACTACGCAAAACACATTTCTATGTACGCATTCAGTGACGCAACGAAACGTGTCATCGATATACTGCATTACATTCGTGTCACACAACGATCCTGAATCACAAGCACACGCTGGAATAGATGCCATTAAAGTCTTTACATGCCTATTTATTGCCGTAAGAATCAGCTTACGCCACATATTTTACTGTGACTAAAGAGGCCTTGGCACCGGGTGGTTCTGGGAACTCAGTTCTAGGCGCTGGCCACCAGTGTGGATCCCGACAGATACTGGTTCTCCTGGGAACGTTTCCTGGTTGCGTTCGCAGCGCCAGCAGAAACTCTGAAGAGCCCGAGTCTGAGCTCAGCGCTCGCACGCTCCTGATCATTACTCTGATACACTATTAGCTAGCACTGTTACACACAGAAGTGGACAGTAATAAAGTTATTAGCGTGAGGCGTGTGTTGATGTCAGTGTTGCTGAGCAGAAACACACACTCATGTTTCTCTCGGTCTCTTCAAAGATGTGTTGGGTTTCTCCTCAGTGTAAAGGGTTAGAGCTTCTGTCACTGTTTCACATGTTCGTAGAGTTAGTTTGATGAGTAAATAATCGGCTGTAATCTGTGTGTCACACGGCCTTTTAATAATGGCGGGAACCGGTGTTTCACGAGCGCTCGGCCAATCAGCGAACACTAGCGTCACTGTAGTTCCTATAGCGCTGGGTTACACTCTGGAGTTCCTTCCTTCCGAGCCCTTTATGGATAACTACAAATATGAGCTTCATCGCATCAATTTGATCAAAGCATTGCGTTTACATGAGGGAAGATTAATCCGAATATATTCCCTGAATCGGGTCACGAGTGACTCACCTGTGCGTCTGCCACGAGTCCTCGATCAGGAGGATCTGCAGCAGGAGATCCAGGTACGGCCTCAGCTCATACGTGTAGGAGTACGCCACCTGGAGCACGAGGACATTCACAGTGAGTGTATGAGGAAGATACACACTCACTCACACACACACTCACTCACTCACTCACTCACACACTCACACACTCACACACTCACACACTCACACACTCACACTCACACACTCACACACTCACACACACACACACACACACTCACACACTCACACACACACACTCACACACTCACACTCACTCACTCACACACACACACTCACACACTCACACACACACACACACACACACACTCACACACTCACACACAGACACACACACACACACACACACCTGCCAGAGCAGCTCGCTGAGCACCGTGGAGGAGAACTGGGGGTTCTCCCAGCAGCAGAAGCGCAGTAGCTTCACCGTCTCCTCAGAGTTGCTGCAGTCCTCGATGATCTTCTTCACGTAGCTGGTGCGCACGAACAGGGTCTCGGCCACAGGCGGCTGCAGGGGCATGATGGGAAGCGTGAGGCCGGGGTCCCCGTACGGGTTGGCCAGCGGGGGGTTTCCTGTCGGAGAGCAGTGGGTGAATCAGCTGAGTCGGGACGGGCCGCTATTATCGTTTTGATACACCGGCGAAGATTCTCCTAAAGATAAGAATGAAGTCTTCCTGCGATAATCCCGTAAAGCCCAGCGGCGACGCATCTCTGTGTGGGAGCGCTCATCCGCGGCTCACGCGCAGCGCGACTACAGACGTGAAGCGGAGGACGACTTCATTAGATTTATATTTTAAGCTTCGAGTTTCGCTCTCCGTCAAGCACTCTCAGGAAACACTAGCGCTCTCTCAGAGGCTTACACACCGCGCAGATCTGACGTGCTACATCTAAAACATAATATTTGTTATATTTTCCTGTAAAAATACTGGAGTTCATTTGGCATTATTCAAACGCAGATGTGATTAATATTCATGAACGCAACAGCTCATCAATTCGTAGTAGTATTATTATCGTATCAGTATTATTACTAGTTTTTTACATTTCAAACTTGTAATTGATTTGAATTATTATTGTGAGTAATTATTGTGTGATGTTTTTCAGCACAGTTGCACTATTTAGACATTATCTGCACTTTTACAGAAGAAACGTATACCTGCAACTTTTCCATTTCTGCAAGGGCTGGTGTTTGGATTTTTATTGTTTTTTAAATTCTTTTATGTAATTGGTATATTATAGGAGCCTATTAGATGATGGGTACGTTTGACTTCAGATGAATGTTTGTGTTTCTGAGGCTCAAGAACACATGCATGTCTCAGTTGTAGCCAAAAACATTAATATCGTCATGATATCGTTATCGTAATAAATACCAGGAAACATTGCGATATAGTTTGAAGTCCATATCACCATCGCTAGCTGAGAGCCTTCGCTGGATGAAACAGCACAACTAAGCCTCACCGTTAATGGAGGACTGCATGCGCGAGCACACGTCGCAGCAGCGCAGCAGTAGCGACACCACCGCGTAGAGTTTGCCCAGCTCTGCGTACTGGTACTTGATGGGAGGACCGGGACCCTCGTCCAGCGCCACCAGCATGAAGGTCGACGGCACGCTTAACTTCAGCAACTGCGTCTTCTCTGCCAGACCTGCAACAGACACATGGGTATTTTATGACCCTCAGTTCCCTTTAAAGGTGACATATTATGCCCCTTTTCACAAGATGTAATATAAATCTATGGTGTCCCTAGAATTAAATTTCAGCTCAAAATATCAGATAATTTATTATAGCTTGTCAAATTTGCTCCTTTTTGGGTGTGAGCAAAAACGCTCAGTTTTGTGTGGAGTCTTTACACGAGCTTCAGAAACTCCAGCAATAACAAAACAGGCCAATCTCACTCATCCAGAATCCCAGAATAACCAGTAGCGAGTGCAGCCTTACAGAGAGACTCAGCAAGAGTTTCTGAATGTTAGTTGAGACATTTATGTAGTTGTTGTGGAGTTACACTGATCATCTCATCATCATGTTGAACTTCTACACAAGTGTCCACAGTTCCTGAGGTGTTTATAAGACAGCGGTGACATGTTCTGGTCAGTAGTGTTCAGTGCTCGTCTGTGCTCAACGACAGAACAGTTTCAGGCTTTGCTGGATCTTCTGCCGGTGCGTTAGAACTGCTCACTGTTGGGTTAGGGTCGGCTGGTGTGTGTAAACGTGCAGATTAAGGGCCGGTAATATTATAAACGTGCAGATTAAGGTAATATTATAAACGTGCAGATTAAGGGCCGGTAATATTATAAACGTGCAGATTAAGAGCCGGTAATATTATAAACGTGCAGATTAAGGGCCGGTAATATTATAAACGTGCAGATTAAGGGCCGGTAATATTATAAACGTGCATATTAAGGGCCGGTAATATTATAAACGTGCAGATTAAGGGCCGGTAATATTATAAACGTGCATATTAAGGGCCGGTAATATTATAAACGTGCAGATTAAGGGCCGGTAATATTATAAACGTGCAGATTAAGGGCCGGTAATATTATAAACGTGCAGATTAAGGGCCGGTAATATTATAAACGTGCAGATTAAGAGCCGGTAAAATTATAAACGTGCAGATTAAGGGCCGGTAATATTATAAACGTGCAGATTAAGGGCCGGTAATATTATAAACGTGCAGATTAAGGGCCGGTAATATTATAAACGTGCAGATTAAGGGCCGGTAATATTATAAACGTGCAGATTAAGAGCCGGTAATATTTTAAACGTGCAGATTAAGAGCCGGTAATATTATAAACGTGCAGATTAAGAGCCGGTAATACTATAAACGAGCAGATTAAGAGCCGGTAATACTATAAACGAGCAGATTAAGAGCCGGTAATATTATAAACGTGCAGATTAAGAGCCGGTAATATTATAAACGTGCAGATTAAGGGCCGGTAATATTATAAACGTACAGATTAAGGGCCGGTAATATTATAAACGTGCAGATTAAGAGCCGGTAATATTATAAACGTGCAGATTAAGAGCCGGTAAAATTATAAACGTGCAGATTAAGGGCCGGTAATATTATAAACGTGCAGATTAAGGGCCGGTAATATTATAAACGTGCAGATTAAGGGCCGGTAATATTATAAACGTGCAGATTAAGGGCCGGTAATATTATAAACGTGCAGATTAAGGGCCGGTAATATTATAAACGTGCAGATTAAGAGCCGGTAATATTTTAAACGTGCAGATTAAGAGCCGGTAATATTATAAACGTGCAGATTAAGGGCCGGTAATATTATAAACGTGCAGATTAAGAGCCGGTAATATTATAAACGTGCAGATTAAGGGCCGGTAATATTATAAACGTGCAGATTAAGGGCCGGTAATATTATAAACGTGCAGATTAAGAGCCGGTAATATTATAAACGTGCAGATTAAGGGCCGGTAATATTATAAACGTGCAGATTAAGAGCCGGTAATATTATAAACGTGCAGATTAAGAGCCGGTAAAATTATAAACGTGCAGATTAAGGGCCGGTAATATTATAAACGTGCAGATTAAGGGCCGGTAATATTATAAACGTGCAGATTAAGGGCCGGTAATATTATAAACGTGCAGATTAAGGGCCGGTAATATTATAAACGTGCAGATTAAGGGCCGGTAATATTATAAACGTGCAGATTAAGGGCCGGTAATATTATAAACGTGCAGATTAAGAGCCGGTAATATTTTAAACGTGCAGATTAAGAGCCGGTAATATTATAAACGTGCAGATTAAGGGCCGGTAATATTATAAACGTGCAGATTAAGAGCCGGTAATATTTTAAACGTGCAGATTAAGAGCCGGTAATATTATAAACGTGCAGATTAAGGGCCGGTAATATTATAAACGTGCAGATTAAGAGCCGGTAATATTATAAACGTGCAGATTAAGGGCCGGTAATATTATAAACGTGCAGATTAAGAGCCGGTAATATTATAAACGTGCAGATTAAGAGCCGGTAATATTATAAACGTGCAGATTAAGAGCCGGTAATATTATAAACGTGCAGATTAAGAGCCGGTAATATTATAAACGTGCAGATTAAGGGCCGGTAATATTATAAACGTGCAGATTAAGGGCCGGTAATATTATAAACGTGCAGATTAAGGGCCGTGAATATTATAAACGTGCAGATTAAGGGCCGGTAATATTATAAACGTGCAGATTAAGAGCCGGTAATATTATAAACGTGCAGATTAAGGGCCGGTAATATTATAAACGTGCAGATTAAGGGCCGGTAATATTATAAACGTGCAGATTAAGAGCCGGTAATATTATAAACGTGCAGATTAAGAGCCGGTAATATTATAAACGTGCAGATTAAGAGCCGGTAATATTATAAACGTGCAGATTAAGAGCCGGTAATATTATAAACGTGCAGATTAAGAGCCGGTAATATTATAAACGTGCAGATTAAGGGCCGGTAATATTATAAACGTGCAGATTAAGGGCCGGTAATATTATAAACGTGCAGATTAAGGGCCGTGAATATTATAAACGTGCAGATTAAGGGCGGGTAATATTATAAACGTGCAGATTAAGGGCCGGTAATATTATAAACCTGCAGATTAAGAGCCGGTAATATTATAAACGTGCAGATTAAGAGCCGGTAATATTATAAACGTGCAGATTAAGGGCCGGTATTATTATAAACGTGCAGATTAAGGGCCGGTAATATTATAAACGTGCAGATTAAGAGCCGGTAATATTATAAACGTGCAGATTAAGGGCCGGTAATATTATAAACGTGCAGATTAAGGGCCGGTATTATTATAAACGTGCAGATTAAGGGCCGGTAATATTATAAACGTGCAGATTAAGAGCCGGTAATATTATAAACGTGCAGATTAAGGGCCGGTAATATTATAAACGTGCAGATTAAGAGCCGGTAATATTATAAACGTGCAGATTAAGGGCCGGTAATATTATAAACGAGCAGATTAAGAGCCGGTAATATTATAAACCTGCAGATTAAGAGCCGGTAATATTATAAACGTGCAGATTAAGGGCCGGTAATATTATAAACGTGCAGATTAAGGGCTGGTAATATTATAAACGTGCAGATTAAGAGCCGGTAATATTATAAACGTGCAGATTAAGGGCCGGTAATATTATAAACGTGCAGATTAAGAGCCGGTAATATTATAAACGTGCAGATTAAGAGCCGGTAATATTATAAACGTGCAGATTAAGGGCGGGTAATATTATAAACGTGCAGATTAAGAGCCGGTAATATTATAAACGTGCAGATTAAGAGCCGGTAATATTATAAACGTGCAGATTAAGAGCCGGTAATATTATAAACGTGCAGATTAAGAGCCGGTAATATTATAAACGTGCAGATTAAGAGCCGGTAATATTATAAACGTGCAGATTAAGGGCGGGTAATATTATAAACGTGCAGATTAAGGGCCGGTAATATTATAAACGTGCAGATTAAGGGCGGGTAATATTATAAACGTGCAGATTAAGGGCCGGTAATATTATAAACGTGCAGATTAAGAGCCGGTAATATTATAAACGTGCAGATTATGAGCCGGTAATATTATAAACGTGCAGATTAAGAGCCGGTAATATTATAAACGTGCAGATTAAGGGCCGGTAATACGTTCAGGACGAGAGTTCAGAGGTCAGGACGAGCACTCACCCAGGTTGGCGTACATGACGAAGAGGTTGAAGAACTGCTGAAGGTGCCGCCCGTGTTCGGACACTTCTCTCCTCAGCAGGTTCAGCACAGCCCGCAGCAGGTGATCGCTCAGGGTCACGGGGGTCACAGGGGTCACGGGGTCACAGGCCTGTTCACAACGAGACACAGCTGATTAAACGCCATGCCAACTTCAGGGGCTCTTCATGCTGAGGAACTTTATAAGGTTTTTAAAATCTAAAAACTAAATTTGGTTTAAAGGATTAGTTCACTTCAGAATTATAATTTCCTGATAGTTCACTCTCCTCCACGTCATCCAAGATGTTCATGTCTTTCTTTCTTCAGTGGAAAAGAAAAGGTTTTTGAGGATTTTCTCCATATAGTGACTTCAATGGGTTTCAGTGCAGCTTCAAAGTCCCGACACGATCCAGCCGAGGAATAAGAGTCTGATCTACACAAACCAGCGCACATTTATAATTAAAATAAACATTTATATACTTTAACCACAGATATTCATCATGCTCATCCACGACGTCACACATTACGTAATCAGGTTGAAAGGTCACATGTGTTCCTGGTTCAGAAATGTAGAGTGTAAAACTTCATCTCATTTTCTCCTCCAACTTCAAAATCATCCAACATTGTTGTTTTACCTTTTATTTATGCATTTATTTGTAAATGCTGTTTGACTCAGTCTTCGCATGTTCGCCTGTAAACACTGGGTCGGTTCTTTCCGCCTCCGTCACGCGTGACCTTTCACCCTGATCACGTAATGTGTGTCGCATCACAGCTCGTGCCAGACCAGCATTAGTGGTTAAAAGTATATAAATGTTTATTTAGTTATAAATGTGCGCTGGTTTGTGTAGATCAGACTCTTATTCCTCGGCTGGATCATGTTTTCCTCAAAAACCTTCATTTCTTTTCCACTGAAGAAAGAAAGACATGAACATCTTGGATGACGTGCAGGAGAGTAAATTATCAGGAAATTGTAATTCTGAAGTGAACTAATGCTTTAGCTTTAAAAAAATATTTCAAACAGTTAACTGGATAGAAAAGGGGTTAAATCATCACTATCTAATAAAACATGCAACAGGGATACAGGATTTTGAACAAGAGAACATGTTGGTGGATCTTTTCCCAATATTAAAAACTTGTGTGTCATTCTGTAACGGCCTATTCGGCAACTGGTATAAACAACGCCGGTCCCAACGATGATAAAACCTCTCCTTCCAACATTGGGACTTATTTAAGGGAGTTTGTTTATGGAGTCTAGAACTCACTTCTTGCCATTTATTAAAGTGCCTCTATCATGATTTTTCAGATGTTCCCTGTCATATAGTGTGTGATGGAGCTGTGTGTGACTGTAAAAGCTCTGAAAGATCAAAGAAAGTTTTGGTCTCCTAAAAGAAAGAAGCGATTCTGAAACGAGTCGTCAGTAATTCAGTCTCACTTCCTGCTGATCCTGTGCAGGTTTGTAACTAGGGGTCGACCGATTATCGGCGCCGATATTGAGCATTTTTATGGTTATCGGTATCGGCCATTTTCAAAACCGATTTGCCGATAAAATAATTTAATTTGAAATGCGCTATATTTGGCTCCGACGCAGCCGCCTCTGTCGGAACTCACCACTCTGTAGACTAGACCAATGCAATGTCCCGCACATCTGATTAGTTGGGAGTCACGAGTCCGGCCAATCAAATCAACGCTGAAAGCTGAAGGCACTGAAAGTTTAGCCCTCACACCGACAGCACTCGCTGACTGGAGCTGCTGCACTGATCACGCATCAGTTGTCTTGTCTCTCAGAGTTAAGGCAGCTGCAGACTTTGCTGAAGTAGCAATACATTACTCCACTGAAGTTGCAAAACACCTCAATATAATAGGGTCATGTGATCTCCCCGATGCAGAAAACACGGACCGAATCGCGGAATCCAGTCATAAAAACGGACTTTACTGTATAAAGCGGAATGTCACGGAATTTGTCAACTTCTTGATTAATTAATAAACAGCAGGTCAGTACAAATCAAATCGAATTTCAAACTGCAAAGAGACTATTTAAATATGAATCCTGCGTGTCTCTAAATGAATGGTGCAGACGCGTGATTTCATTTAACACACACACACACACACACACACACACACACACACACACACACACACACACACACACACACACACACACACACACACACACACACACACACACACACACACACACACACTGGAGCACGCGTGACGCTTGCGCTGTTTTCAGCCTCAGCCGCATCTTTATATGAGGACATGATTGCATAAACATCATCTCCAGAGCCGCTTAGTCACTTCATGAGCTTTTTAAATCTTCAACTGAGAAAAGTTATCGTCATATCATAAACACACAGAAACTCAAAGATCTCCACGGCAACCCGTCAAAATAAAAGTTCGTTTTTTCATAGGGCCCTAAACATGTACTTTTTGTTAAACTGTAAATAAATTGAATAATTTTGATGATTTAAATGAATAAGAAATGCTTATTGATTACTAAAATTTAATTTAACCATTAAAATAGTCTTTAAGTTTTACAGAATGCTGCTGGGTGCTCCCTGTACATTTTTTTTAAAGTTATTATTATTAATAATAATAAAAATAAAAATAATAATGTTATTATTAACAGTTCTCAGATTTAAAGATATGTTGAAAATAATTTAAAGAAAGTATTTGTCAAAATTCTTTGTTATTCTTAATTTTGACATTAATTTACATTTTTACACCAGACATAGGCTATATATCGGTTTTAAAATATCGGTTATCGGTCTACTTTATCTGTAATAATCGGTATCGGCCCTGAAAATCACATATCGGTCGACCCCTATTTGTAACTAATTAGCATAATGCCAGCCTGTGGTGTTGATTGGCTGAGCAGCGTCTCTTAGCTCCGCCCTCAAACACTGTAGTGTATCTGAGACTGGAAGAGTTTGGTTCGTGTTGTTCGTGTCGAGAAGACGCTGTTTTCTGAGATTGATACGGTAAAACCCACGCCATCGTTACTGTTCGTATCACTGTGATCAAGAGCTGAGATTCAGATATGATAATGACCAATCACAGCAGAGCAGCTCTCAGAGAGGCGGGGCTTAGAGAGACTGAGTCCTCGATCGAAGCGTTTCCGACACTGAGAGAAACAGCTGATGCTGCAGTGCAGATTATGAGGGAATAAAGTGTTCTTGATCTTGGATGAATGTGAACCTGTTGTAGGAGACGCAGAAAAAAAACTAGGAACCTTTAAAACAGCATCATAGGGGCATTTTAATACAGGAACTTTCCTGTCTTCTATTTTAAAGAGCCTTAAAAACTGATAAGTCCATTTCATCTGAGAGTAGAGCCCAAAATGTTTTCAGCCTAGTCTATAGACCTTATGTAGCTACGCCCCTTTTCAGCGCGGAGCTCGTTGTCTCTCTCTCCTATACTGGTTTCTCTCTCCTTCCTAAACTGGTTTCTCTCTCTCCTATACTGGTTTCTCTCTCCTTCCTATACTGGTTTCTCTCTCCTTCCTAAACTGGTTTCTCTCTCTCCTATACTGGTTTCTCTCTCCTTCCTATACTGGTTTCTCTCTCCTTCCTAAACTGGTTTCTCTCTCTCCTATACTGGTTTCTCTCTCCTTCCTAAACTGGTTTCTCTCTCTCCTATACTGGTTTCTCTCTCCTTCCTATACTGGTTTCTCTCTCCTTCCTAAACTGGTTTCTCTCTCTCCTATACTGGTTTCTCTCTCCTTCCTATACTGGTTTCTCTCTCCTTCCTAAACTGGTTTCTCTCTCTCCTATACTGGTTTCTCTCTCCTTCCTAAACTGGTTTCTCTCTCTCCTATACTGGTTTCTCTCTCCTTCCTATACTGGTTTCTCTCTCCTTCCTAAACTGGTTTCTCTCTCTCCTATACTGGTTTCTCTCTCCTTCCTATACTGGTTTCTCTCTCTCCTGTACTGGTTTCTCTCTCCTTCCTATACTGGTTTCTCTCTCTCCTGTACTGGTTTCTCTCTCCTTCCTATACTGGTTTCTCTCTCCTTCCTATACTGGTTTCTCTCTCCTTCCTATACTGGTTTCTCTCTCCTTCCTATACTGGTTTCTCTCTCTCCTGTACTGGTTTCTCTCTCCTTCCTATACTGGTTTCTCTCTCCTTCCTATACTGGTTTCTCTCTCCTTCCTATACTGGTTTCTCTCTCTCCTGTACTGGTTTCTCTCTCCTTCCTATACTGGTTTCTCTCTCCTTCCTATACTGGTTTCTCTCTCTCCTGTACTGGTTTCTCTCTCCTTCCTATACTGGTTTCTCTCTCCTTCCTATACTGGTTTCTCTCTCCTTCCTATACTGGTTTCTCTCTCTCCTGTACTGGTTTCTCTCTCCTTCCTATACTGGTTTCTCTCTCCTTCCTATACTGGTTTCTCTCTCTCCTGTACTGGTTTCTCTCTCCTTCCTATACTGGTTTCTCTCTCCTTCCTATACTGGTTTCTCTCTCCTTCCTATACTGGTTTCTCTCTCCTTCCTATACTGGTTTCTCTCTCTCCTGTACTGGTTTCTCTCTCCTTCCTATACTGGTTTCTCTCTCCTTCCTATACTGGTTTCTCTCTCCTTCCTATACTGGTTTCTCTCTCCTTCCTATACTGGTATCTCTCTCTCCTGTACTGGTTTCTCGCTCCTTCCTATACTGGTTTCTCTCTCCTTCCTATACTGGTTTCTCTCTCTCCTGTACTGGTTTCTCTCTCCTTCCTATACTGGTTTCTCTCTCCTTCCTATACTGGTTTCTCTCTCCTTCCTATACTGGTTTCTCTCTCTCCTGTACTGGTTTCTCTCTCCTTCCTATACTGGTTTCTCTCTCCTTCCTATACTGGTTTCTCTCTCTCCTGTACTGGTTTCTCTCTCTCCTGTACTGGTTTCTCTCTCCTTCCTATACTGGTTTCTCTCACCTGTGTGGATGTGCTGGGAGAGGTAACTGGAGCAGGACACGGGCCGTCCTGCAGGGAAAAGTGTGCGATGAACACGATGAGCTTGGCGAAGGCTCCGCGGACCTCGGCACTGGGACACTC
This sequence comes from Siphateles boraxobius, assembly GCF_051911475.1. Classification (NCBI taxonomy): domain Eukaryota; kingdom Metazoa; phylum Chordata; class Actinopteri; order Cypriniformes; family Leuciscidae; genus Siphateles; species Siphateles boraxobius. The sequence goes on from NW_027508770.1 coordinate 406,945, forward strand.
CAGCAGGAACTCGGAGAAGCGCGTGGGGAAGGAGAACAACACGCTGTGTGAAAACCAGCTGCGCACGTTCTTGCTGTGACGCAACAGGAGACACAGGGCGTCATACCTGATGGAGAAGCAGATGAGAGGCGTGTCAGGTGACACTGATCACACACCTGGACCGGGAACTGAACGCACGGCCAGACACACTAGCAGTGCAACGCATCACAAAGTTAACGGTTCGGATCACTTACGGTTTTTGAGCCACAGATCGGATCATTTTTCGGATCAGTAAATAAAAAAATAGAAATAATCATTTATATATATATATATATATATATAGTAGTTTACAGTTCGGTTGACTTTGCTTTTCATATACAGGAACTCTTGAGATTTGTACTTGTATATGGAAGTGCAATAATTCTGATGAAATGCAAATATAAATTTCTCAAATGACAAAAATTGTTGTGATTATAATTTTATGCAAAATAATCATTAGCCTATTAGCCATTAGGTCCCATATTGTACAACTTTCTGAAGTTTTATTTTAGGTTTTGATGTCCTTAAGAATATATATTTGCGGTATAAGTACCAAAAACCATGTCAATATATGTTTACAGCTCCTTTCTCAGGAGCTCTGCCAAGAACAGCTCGATTTTGGCCTGACTACTTAATATTCATGAGCATCTCTTCTAGACTAAAATGCCCAGGCTAAAACTTGACTGAATTAAAACAGGGCAAGGTTGGCTAAATATAAAAAAAAAAGGTACATTTGACACAGGACTAAGACTAAAGCCCCGTTCACACCGCCAGCGACACGCAGCGACAAAGCGACATGATCCCATTCATTTCAATGGAGTGCTGGCGACATCCAGCGACATTGACCGTTGGCGACAGAATGTGGGCGTGTCAAGCGACAAGAGACAAGCGACAAAAGTTGAGAAATTTCAACTATGCAAATGAGAAGCGATTTTCGCGAGCGACAACCAATAGGAAAGAAGCATATGCAGTGGAGCTCACGTCACCGTTTCGAGTGCAGGCAAGACAGAAGAGTTCGAGGATGATTACACTGTTTAATATGATTTAACTGTAACCACATATATGGATATAATAAAATGATGCATGGAAAAGAAACTGTCGACAGTCTCAGTGAGTTTAATTCATACATTTATAGTTCGAGTTCTCTAATTTTATGATGCAAGTTTAGTACTGCTGCAGTTCATTTTACAGTTTCCCCTGCATTGTTTTGACTATTAGGGACAAGAAAATTGATTATTTGTCAAATACGAATGACGTTTTAGTAATTTATGACAGTATGAGTGAGTTTAATTTGTTGATTGATCGATCGTTTATCTAGAAAATTATTTAATCCACTGAACACTGCTATGGTAATATAAAAACACTCTCCCGAAAGCATATACTGTTTCTTTTTAGCCTAATTCCTAGTCAAATTAAAATTGTATAGTGGTATATATCACTTGTGATGGTATTTTGTATAGATATGGCCAGACGTGCAGTCTACCAATAACATTAGAGCGACAGCACTACGAACGCCCACAAGGGACATCACAGTACAGAGCCTAGCGACATACAGCGACAAAGTCGCTGGCGGTGTGAACGGGGCTTTAATGTAAAAATAGCTGACAAAATGAACTCTGTATAGTAGGCGTGTCCGTGCTTTCGGCTGGTCTTTAAAACGGCTTCGCTCACCAGTCGCTCGCAGGGCCTCGGACGACCTTCTTCGTGTGGAAGCCGGTGCTGAACAGGAATCTGGCGGCGAGCTGTATACTGATCATCGCTATTTCTTCAGCTTCAGGTAAAAGGTGATCTTGACCTAGAAGGACCAGAGAAGAGGAGCATCGTAACACATCAGACGTTTACAGATTCTCACACACAGAGTCACTGACTGAGGCCTAGTCCACACCGACACGGTTTTTCCTACACATTCGCGTCCACACGAAAACACAAACACGCTGTCGAAAGCATGCCAACTACGGATGCTCATATTGACCGTTTAACCGTTAACCGAAAGTAAAAATTAACCGATTAATACTACCAGTTAAACTGTTTAAAAGTTAAAATGTTTTTTTTGTTTTGTTTTCTGCATGGTTAAATAAATATTATAAAAAACAATACTATATAGCCTATATTTGTAAACTCACGGGGCGCGTCGACACGAACCACACGCCTACACACATGTTTCGCTGAGCAAGCACACTGAAGCGAGTGAAGAGAAGCAGCTTCTGTGTGGGACCATTTCCACAGAAAGGGCGACGAAGTGACTTGCAAAATATGCTACCCGGTATTAAAATACAGCAGTAGTGCAAGCACACTACAATATCACTGGCGAAGCAAACATCCACGAGCAAATGAAGCGCTTCCCGAAGCTGGCCACTCCAGCGAGACGTTATCTCTGTGTTCCCGGGACATCTGTGCCATCGGAGACCCAGACTGACCCACATCATGGAGACATGGTACTTTAAAAAAAATAAAACTAGACAAGCTGTGGATTGAGGTAGGCCTGCTGTTTTTATTCGACGGAAAACAAATTGCCGGTTTTTCAAAGCTTTGAACGGATTCAGTGTTTTCTTTTGGTCATCTCAATTTGTGAATTAAGTTAAAAAAATATATTTAGTGTAGGCCTATTTTATGTTTTTCTCTGTTGTCACTGTCAGAAATGCTGCAGTGAGTGAACATGTGATGTGAATCCAGGTTCTGTTGTTGATCTGTTCTGTATGCTGCTGTTTGCACATTAATTTAAACCCGTTAATTTTTTTTTGTTGGTATTTTTAACGGGTCACAGAAACTCATCAATTTTATTTTTATTTAATGCCAATTCAATATTATAATCTTATCAGTTAACGGTTAATACTCGGATAACGAGCGGTGGTTGTCGGTCGGGAAAATGAACCGTTATGAGCATCCCTAATGCCAACCCAACAGGAGGCGATATAACCCTAACCGTAAAGCAATGTTGGCCAATCAGAAGCCTGGAAAAAAGGTTATCACCGGTTCCGCTTGCCAAAATGTACACGACAACACTGCAACCAGGGTTTCTAAAAATCTTCACCCCGGCAGGAGTTTTTAAAAAGGTTTGTTTTCAGTGCCGGGATCCTGCGCTAGCGTGTGGAGGAACGGCCAGACCGCACGGAGAAGCTGCGGTTCTGAAAACACCTGGTGGTGTGGACGGGCCTGAGGCGGGTCTGTGCTCACCTGGGGGAGGGTTCAGGTATACGCTGTTGCAGGTCAGCAGTTTCTTCATGAACTGGAAGTACTCGAGGCTGAACTGCATGCGGCTGTGCATGAACTGCACGTTCTGCTTGCGCACGCTGGCCTCGATGGCCAGGGGCATCTTGGGTTGATTGGGCCGGGACGCGAGCGTGAGTTCGCTGATGTACTTCAGCAGCTCGCCGTCGCCCCCTGTGGCGTCCATGCGCTCGTAGAACAGAATATACGCGTTCCACCAGCGCTTCTGCCGCCGGTACGACATGCGCTTCATCATGTGATCGAACACCTCGCCCATGTACTCTCCACCAAAGCACTGGTTCTTCATCTCCTCGTCATCGTCCATCTTACACTCCGTCACGTCACCGTCGTCAAACTTAAACCAGCGGTCCTTCAGCCCGTCGCCGTCGCTGCCGTGGCGTTGGACGATGTACGAGTAGTAGTGTCCGCCGCTAGCCTGACCCGAGTGCACTAGCACGCCCACGAGCCGGTAGCGCGAGCTAGCGTCGCGATTGGCCGGGGGGTTCTCCGGGATCACCTGACTCTCCAGCGGAACCTCGTCCCCCTCCAGCTTCGCCACGCCGGCCACCGTGTACGGCTCCATGTCCAGCTCGCGAGGGAACTCGAAGTAATCGTTGAACTTAATCGCACACTCGCGCTCCCAATCGTAGTCGAAGCGCTTCAGCTGGATGGCTAACACCGGCGGGAGCTTCTTTATGAGGAGACGCTTCACTGTGTCCACCTGACGGAAAACCACAGGACAGATCCATTGTTTTATCTAATGCCATGCAAGCACCTAAGGCTATTTTCATGACAAAAATACAAATATCATCTAAATACAATAAAACCAAGAGAACAAACACAACAAGACATATTATACAAATTATTTTAAATTAACATTTGATTAAAAAATGCAAGACCTTTTCAGGCATAATTTTACTAAACAAGTCCTTAAGTGAAATAACTTCATAAAAGAGCATTTTACTCGTATTAAACCCAGGACAGTCCTATAAAATATGTTTAACAGAGAGGGGAAGCCTACGCATAGAGTTGGGTCTTCCCCTTAAGCAAAAAAGCGTGAGTGAAAACCACAGGACATGTCACTAATTTGTACTTTACGCAAGTTTGAGGGATTCTGGGTAGACATCCTACCTTTTTGTTACACTTCTCACAGTGGTACGCGTTAGCTCCTTCCAGAAGATCCCCTTTAACGTACTGTTCTAACGAGTCGAGCAGGTTCTGGTGGTTCCTGATGTCCACATTCAGCGTTGTGAAGGACTCCTCACACTCATACCTATGAACACACCAGTGTTAATTTCATTTACGAATCATTTTCGTCATTGACATTTTTTCACAGACAAGAACGAGACGAGAACTAAATAAAAACCAGTGTTGAATGACAAAAACTATGACGAAAAGATCGTATTGACATTGTCAACTAATTAAAACTGGATGAAAGTGTAAGGTATAGATTTGTGAAGAGATCCAGTCAGAACTGATGATGGATGTGCACATCTGCGGACAAATACACACAACATTGTGTCTTAATGTTCGTTTTGCAGAGTATTCACGTAAACACCGTCGGCTATGACCATCACGTACAGAACGTAAACCTATGTGAGAGTATCGGATGTGCATCAGTGCATTTGAGCCTTGCAAAAAGAAACTGAAAAACATCTGATGAAAATAAAAAATAGAAGAACTGTAATGGTATCGGCAAGTACCCAAATGTACACTTGTACTTGTATCGGTGCGTCCCTACTCAGAGTGACTGACGGTGCTCCCTCACCTGTGCGGACACCCCTGGCAGATCTTCTGGTCTGCAAACGAGCCGCCCAAGATCCTGCTGAGCATGCTGGGATGTCCAAGGGCCTTCAGCGCCTCATCCAGACTGTCCACCAGCGAGTTGAAGAACTCGAGTGCGTCGTGCTGTTCCCTCAGATTGACCGGTTCCCCCCATAACCTGCAGGAGCGAATCAAACGCAGTCTTCACACGAGCCAATCAGAACAACCCGAGTAATGACCGCTCACACACACATTTCCCCATCACACACGCCTCACACTCAAGCCAATGACTGATCAGATGAACTTTTGAAAATGTCACAGTGTTGTCACAGTGGATATTAATCCGGGAAACGAGAAAGTACACAAATTACTAACTTTAACTTTATATAACACGCAAAATCTGATGTACACAGACACCATCAGAATAAAATGATTCCAATTGATGAATGCGAACAGAGTTTACATGCGCTCACTGCGCAATAAACAGACTTTCCTGTTTCCCAATGACAGATTATAGACTAAAGAACAGGAGAGTGCGAGCTCAGGCGTTCTCATCACCGTAAAAATAAAGGTCACAACACCAAAGTGTGGAACCCGATGTGCTCCACAAGCGCGTCAGACGCGTGAGTAAGGCGTGAGTAAGGCGTGAGTAAGGCGTGAGTAAGGCGTGAGTAAGGCGTGAGTAAGGCGTGAGTAAGGCGTGAGTAAGGCGTGAGTAAGGCATGTTAAAGGCGTGAGTACCTGAACTGCTTCCAGAAGCCTCGGGGCACGTAGTACTGCAGCCGGGACGCCGCCAGGTGCCCGAAGATCACCTGCAGATGCCGGAGCACTCCGATGTTATACTCCTTACGGTCCTCCGCCTGATGGAGAGAGAGAGAGAGAGAGATGGCATCACCTCCATCAGTCTGATCCAGGGTCAGTACAATATAAAGCCCTCCTCGCCAATGAAAGCTCAGCAGAACCTCCTCCTCTAAACACACTCGCTCTTCAACTCCTCCATCAGACTACACCCCCCGCTGACCACAGCTACAGCCCCAAAACTATTGTTAAAGAAATACACACACGTCTAAAAGACACCTATGATGAGTCACTAAAAGCACATTTTGACCTCCAGAATAAACTCCAATGTTACTCGACCCTCAATAGAACCACTAAATTGGCCAGTTATCTATTTATTAAACATTTTAAAGAAAGACAAATCCTCTCCAAATACAGATTACGTGACCATGATCTAGAGATAGAGAGAGGTAGACATAGACAAACATGGAGAGAGAGAGAGCAGAGGAGTGTGTGTGTGTGTGTGTGTGGACAGAGAGAGAGAGCAGAGGATCTGTAGACGGTCTACAGCACATAGAGGATGAGGAACACTTTCTGCTCTTCTGTCCCAAATATACCAATATAAGAGAAACTTTTCTGTCAAGATTTGAAACCTTGATTCCATCATTCTTTGAACTGAGTGACACTGAAAAAAATGTCCATCTTACTCGGAGAAGATGTTAATACAGCTGCACTAGCGGCTAAATATGTGCTAGCTATTCATAACGCCAGAGAGAGCTAATTCTCTAGAGTGATCAAATGTATTTATTTATCTATTTATTAAGATAGATTGTGTTTATCTATCTATCTTATCGGCTTATATATCGTTTCAAAGCAGCTTTACAGTGATACTAGTTAACAATATATAACAGTGATAATGAATGACTAACCCAGATCTAGAATAAAGTTATTGACCAGATAAAGTTAGTTTTGATTGATTCACTTTCGTTGTAAAGATCATTAGTTATTAACTTAGCGGCCGCTAACACACACCGTTCAACAGAAAACCCTTAACACACTCCGGCCGCTCATGTGACCCTGGACTACTAACCCAGTCACGAGTCGCACGGGTATATTTGTGGCAATGGCCAACAATACATTATATGGGGCAAAATTATCCATCTTTCTTTAATGCCAAAAATCATTAGGATATTAAGTAAAGATGAAGATATGAAGATATCATCTTCCATGAAGATATTTATTAAATTTCCTACTGTAAATATATAAAACATTTATTTTTGTGAGTGAATGCAGCAAATCATGAACATAAATGCACAACTTTAAAGGAGATTTTCTCAATGTTTAGATTTTTGCAGATTTTCAAATAGTTGCATCTCGCCCAAATATTGTCATATCTTAACAAATCATACATTAATAGAAAGCTTATTTATACAACAATCAGACTATTCTGAAAAGAATTTAAAAGCATTGACCCATGTGACTGGTTTTAAGGTCCAGGGTCACATATGAATGTAGCTTGAAACGGATTTGTAAAGATCAGATTTTTAACCGTTCACACAATCTAAATCTGATCGGATTCCAGTCGTATCTGCATTGACAGTCTGAGGGGTTTCACCTCGTTGTCCTGCTTCTCGTCCCCGGACGTGTCGTCGTCGATGTCGCTGCCGGTGCCCTCGATGGCCAGGAGCCCGTTGCGGATGTGTGGGATCATGTAGAGCTGCTGGATCACGGAGTTCATGTAGCATGTGGCTCCCGCGTTCTTCAGACCCACGAAGCCTCTGTTCGGCCTCGGCCCCACCGGCGGGAGATACTCCCACTCCGTGAGAGCCTCGCAACCTGAGAACACACACACACACACACGTTACAAACATGAGCCTCGTCCAGGAAACAGCAGCAGAACGCATTTATATAGAAGATATGATTCATTCAGACGCTTTACGTGAGTGAGGCTCATTAGCTGTGCTTCCTAACACATTTAACTAATGCGTAAAGTTGGAATAAAGCATAAAACATTTGTGAATAAAGCAGCGTTTTCATCTCATGTGTTCAAGAGAACAAAACCATCACTAAATATCAGTAATAAACAAAGTTTCTGCAATCGGCTGTTTCTCCCTCCATCATAAACGAGTGTGTGTCGAGCGTCAGACGAAACACAATAAACGCGGTCATGTTCGGGAACACACTCGTGTGTGTGTGAGACGCTTCCGGAGGAATTAAACCCAATCAATCGGCTCACACACTTCCACTCCAGCGTTTCAGAAACACCAAACCAGCATTAGAGACGCTGCGACGCCATTGGCCCGCTGGTTACTCCAGTTATCCAATCACAGCCGACGCTGAGGGAGAGTCACATGAGGTTTTCGTTGCACATCGAGGTATTTATTAGGTAAATGTGTTTTAATCGTAGTTTATACGCTTAACATCGGTCTCAATTGAGCGCATACGTTTTAGGCAATGTCCCAAAATTGATCTAACCCTCTGGTGCTCTTCAGGTGGCGGTAAAAAATTACCAAATGTTTGTTTTTTTATGAAATGAATGTACAATATTTTAGTTTGATAATGTTTCTAATTTAATATTTTTTATTTGAAAGGGATTTTATGGTACTAAATTATATTTACGCTGTATTTATAATCCATTTATACACTTTTTGAGCATAGACCTGAAAATTATGTCCAACTTAAACTGTAGTAAATCTTGAATGCTTTAGAGCGACAGACTGAAGTTTGATCTCTTTTCAAAGTCGACACTTGGCAGATTATTGCTGAAGTGAAAAAAGTTTTAAAAAGTGGACTTAAAGTTACAGAATTGTACATTTATTATGAAAAATGTGCAAAAATACTATTTTCAATTTTTTATATGAAATATATATTTAAAAAAAAGGGTTAGGCTTTACTCTAAACTGTAAGAAAATCAAAGCCATAAATCTAAACAAGTAGTGTTCCACATGTGAGCTGATATCTCAGTAAATGAGCGTTCAGTGAGAGGTTGCAGTTCCAGACGCTTCCACTAGAGGAACTTCGTCTCATTCGTTTCCAATTCGTCATTTCTGACATGAGGAACACAAGTGTGAATATTGTTTCAGGACCGTTTAACCTGTTCTAATCAAATCCATGATTTTTTTTTTTACACAGCAGTGCCAAAACCTTTGCGAAGTTTTATAGCATTCCAAAGAAGAAAAAAAAAAACTAAAATTTTCGGTCAAAAATCGTAGAGATCCAGAGGTTGGGTGAGTGGAAATAGCCAATGATACACTGAAAGCAAACATGCCCAATTCTGTACAGAAGCTCCAAAATAGCTGAGGGTCGGAGAGACGCTCCTAACAGCTGATTAACTGAGAAGGTGATTAGTGCACGTGCCTAGATAGTACATGTCCGTGAGCGTGTCGACGATCTGCTTGAGGTTCCGCACGCAGCCGACAGCCAGCGCCACGAGCAGCTCGAAGCCGGCGCTGATGGAGGCAGGACTGGTGCACACTGGGATAGCTTGCTCCGCCGGGAACTCGCCGCTCTTCACGTACTGCAGGTACGCGTTAGACGCCGGGAAGATGAAGTCATCAATCAGCTCCTGTGACACACACACCAGAAATTAACCCAGGTACAAATTAAGTCATCTCAGTTATGTATTTCAGAAATGTACATATACAAAGTCACAGTTAGCGAAAACTGTATTAATTTAAACAATGTAACAATTTAATGTCGAATCAATGAGCTCATTGAAGTATGGAATACTTGTAAGTAGTAAGTAAATACTAAGTTCGTTCAGTGAGGTTTCATTTTTGTTGTAAAAAAGTTATTAATTTTGATCAATAATATTGTTGAATATGAACTGTATAGGACCTTCACCTTTATTAGATTAGCCCCATCTTTCTCACAGCCGATGTAGAATTTCTTCTCGGGCGTCTGGAAGGCCAGCAGTTCTTTAGTGACGCCCAGATGGCCCTCGAGGATGGTCTCCTCCACACCCGTCTCGCTCGTCGTCTTCACCTCATCCTGAACGAACACGAAAAACAAAGAGTAAACCATGGCTCTCGAGCTGCGGGTCGAAGTGTTGCGGGTGTGAACTCACTCGTATCCGCTTGAGCCAGTCGATCTCGTTGTTGAGCAGCACCTCCGCGTTCGGCAGGTTTGTGTTGCTGTTGTACGCGTAGTTGAGCAAGTGGCGTAACAGCGTGAAGTAATCGCCAGCGTGCTTCGCTCTTTCTTTAGCCGTACTCTGAAACAGCAGCAAGCCATTATTAACGCCATCTGAACATGTTGCATCATGGGTCAACCGTTCTGCATGAGTGCTGTACTCACTCCCAGGACGGTGAAGAGGAGGGTGATGAAGAACAGCAGGGGGCGGTGTCCCATACAGCACCTGGTGGCCATGAGGAAGAACTGCTCCTGTGCCGTCTGACGCACCGCTCTGAGGGAGAACAACTCAAACTTCACCACAGTTTCTTTTCTCATGTTAAATTAAACGCTAATCAGCTTTAACCCTCTGGTGCTCTTTGGTCATTGAGTTTTTTAGAAAAATGTTGGTATGAAACTTGAAGGTTTTAGGTTTTTGCTGAGTGAACACAAAAAAAAATCATGGCCATGATTAGAACAGGTTAAATGGTCCTGAAACAATATTCACACTTGTGTTCCTCACGTCAGAAATGACGGATTGGAAACGAATGAGACGAAGTTCCTCTAGTGGAAGCGTCTGGAACTGCAACCTCTCACTGAACGCTCATTTACTGAGATATCAGCTCACATGTGGAACACTACTTTAGATTTACTCTGTTTTAGAGTAAAACATGTTTTTGAAAATGTTCATATACAAATTATAAATAGTATTTTATGCACATTTTTCATAACAATAAATGTAAAATTCAGTAACTTTAAGTTCACTTTTTAAAACTGTTTGCACTTCAGCAATAATCTGCCAAGTGTCGTCTTTGAAAAGAGATCAAACTTCAGTCTGTCGCTCTAAAGCATTCAAGATTTACTACAGTTTAATTTGGAAATTTACTTTAATCTATGCTCAAAAAGTGAATAAATGGATTATAAATACAGCGTAAATATAATTTAGTACCATAAAATCCCCTAAAAATAAAAAATATGAAAGAAAATCAAACTAATATCAAACTAAAATATAGTACAATCATTTCATTGAAATAAAACTTAATTTCGGTCGTTTAAGATTCTAGGAGACAGTGAAATACTGTGTTCAGTGTGACGCACTTGCTCTGGCAGTGGAGCAGCAGGTCGATGATGAACGTCTGCCACGCCTTCTCTTTGCTGAGCGTGTCGAGGGCCGTCGGGAGCAGGGCGAAACACAAGGTCATGACCTCCAGCGCCTCACAGCAAACCTGCTCGTCTTCAGCGTCAGGCTCGTTCCCCGCATTCGTCTAAACAACAACACATGCGTGTTTACAGGAGCACTGAGTAATATGTAGGAGGATCTGCTGACAGAAATGCAATATCATACACATAACTATGTTTTCAGTGGTGTATAAAGACCTTACTTAATGAAGCGTTATGTGTTTATTAGCTTAAAATGAGCCGTTTCTCTCTACACACACCGCGGGTCTCCTTACAGCGACATGTTTCTACGGTGGCCCTGAACGGACAAACGCGTTTCGTCACTATGTTGTTCTTCGTGTAAAGAAGCTGCTAAAGTCAGCGAATAAAACACTGACACAATGATGAACAAGTAACAATAATAATCGCAATAACATTGTTTTACTGAATAATCAAGTAGACCTAATTTCTTAATGTATCTTTGTAAAGAAACCTCATTGCTAAACTGCTACCCTCTGCTGTCTCAGACGACGACATCACTTCCTGTTGGCCACCGTAAGGCCGTGTGTCCACCGAAGCGTTTTTAGCCAGCAGAAAACAGCTAGCTGTGGGCGCTTGGGAGCGTTTTGGCCGCGCAGCATTTTTTTCAGTCGAGAGGCTTTGCTTGTTCTGATACGGAATATCCACGAAAGTGTTACTAGAATCTCATTTCACGCATATTTTGTTTCTGTGTTGATTCTATATTAAAATGTCGATACATTGTAATGCATTTTCTCTGGCTCTTGTTTTAAGTTATTTTGTTCCGTTATTATGCTTGTTGTTGTCTTCTGTTGACGTTGAACAAGCAGAATGTGGCGGTTGGTCGGTGTGGTATTAGTCCCGCCCCTCCTCCACTGTGATTGGACGGCTGGGTAAAAAGTGACAGTGATGAGCGCTTTGTTTTACCCAAAGTTGAACATTCTTCAACTCTCGGTGACCAGTAAAAAATGCAGAGCGCTCAGCGCTTCAGCGTGAAAAAAAAGAACGCTCAGCGCCTCGTGGTGTTCTAAAAACGTGGCGCTCCCATTGAAAACAATTGAAAAAATACGCCAGCCGCGTGAAAAAACGCTTTGGTGGACACACGGCCTAACTTCTGTTGGGTGCAATTCACAAGCTCACCACTAGATGCCGCTAATAATTACGCAGTGCAGCTTTAAACGAGGAACACTTTTGTGGACATTAGTATTGAACCATGAATCGTGCCTTTTCGTAGATCTGGCTGATCTCTTCGTTCGAGCTGAAGACCAGATGCACCATTCCACATCCCGAAGCCCAGACGATCTTCTGCACCGCGCGGATCACACAGATATCCGGGATGTACTTCGAGGCCTGGAAGAAATTCTGTACGATGTGGTAAAAAAAACAAAAACAAGGATCAGTGTGTCAAGCGTTTACAAGATCTCATCCTGCAAGCTCAAAGCGGTGAAGACCAGGACCTCATCAGAGATCTGCTGGGCCAATCGGATGGCCACGTTGCGCAGCATGCACTCGGAGCCGGGATTGGGAATGTTCTGGAGAGCGTTCTGCAGAACCAGAGCCTGATCGTGAGTCGCCTGGTTAATCTGGAAGACAAAAAAGTCACATCAGCATGAGGGAGGGAATAAGCGGGATAAGTTGTGTTGGGGTAAGTCAGCGGGGTAAGTTGTGTCGGGGTAAGTTGTGTCGGGATAAGACAGCGGGCTTGGGGTAAGTCAGCCGGTGAGGTTGTGTGGGGGGGTAAGTTGTATCGGGGTAAGTCAGCGGGGTCGGGGTAAGTCAGCCGATGAGGTTGTGTGGGGGTAAGTTGTGTCAGGGTAAGTCCGTGCGGTAAGTTGTGTGGAGGTAAGTTGTATCGGGGTAAGTCAGCGGGGTAAGTTGTATCGGGGTAAGTCAGCGGGTTAAGTTGTGTCGGGTAAGTTGTGTGGGGGTAAGTTGTGTGGGGGTAAGTCAGCGGGGTAAGTTGTGTCGGGTAAGTTGTGTGGGGGTAAGTTGTGTGGGGGTAAGTCAGCGGGGTAAGTTGTGTCGGGTAAGTTGTGTGGGGGTAAGTTGTGTGGGGGTAAGTCAGCGGGGTAAGTTGTGTCGAGTAAGTTGTGTGGTGGTAAGTTGTGTGGGGGTAAGTTGTGTCGGGGTAAGTCAACGGGGTAAGTCAACGGGGTAAGTTGTGTGAGGGTAAATCAGCGGGAGTAAGCTGTGTGGGGGTATGTTGTGTCGCGGTCAGTTGTGTCGGGGTAAGTTGTGTGGGGGTAAATCAGCGGGAGTAAGCTGTGTGGGGGTATGTTGTGTCGGGGTAAGTTGTGTCGGGGTAAGTTGTGTGGGGGTAAGTCAGTGGGGTAAGTTGTGTGGGGGTATGTTGTGTCGCGGTAAGTTGTGTCGGGGTAAGTTGTGTGGGGGTAAGTCAGTGGGGTAAGTTGTGTGGGGGTATGTTGTGTCACAGTAAGTTGTGTCGGGGTAAGTTGTGTGAGGGTAAATCAGCGGGAGTAAGCTGTGTGGGGGTAAGTCAGCGGGGTAAGTTGTGTGGTGGTAAGTTGTGTCGGGGTAAGTTGTGTGAGGGTAAATCAGCGGGAGTAAGCTGTGTGGGGGTAAGTCAGCGCGGTAAGTTGTGTGGGGGTATGTTGTGTCGCGGTAAGTTGTGTGAGGGTAAATCAGCGGGAGTAAGCTGTGTGGGGGTATGTTGTGTCGCGGTAAGTTGTGTCGGGGTAAGTTGTGTGGGGGTAAGTCAGCGGGGTAAGTTAGCAGGGTATGTTGTGTGGGGGTATGTTGTGTCAGGATAAGTCAGCGGGGTAAGTTGTGTCGGGGTAAGTCCGTGCGGTAAGTAGTGTGGAGGTAAGTTGTATCGGGGTAAGTCAGCGGGGTAAGTTGTATCGGGGTAAGTCAGCGGGTTAAGTTGTGTCGGGGTAAGTTGTGTGGGGGTAAGTTGTGTGGGGGTAAGTCAGCGGGGTAAGTTGTGTCGAGTAAGTTGTGTGGTGGTAAGTTGTGTGGGGGTAAGTTGTGTGGGGGTAAGTTGTGTGGGGGTAAGTTGTGTGGGGGTAAGTTGTGTGGGGGTAAGTCAACGGGGTAAGTCAACGGGGTAAGTCAACGGGGTAAGTCAACGGGGTAAGTCAACGGGGTAAGTCAACGGTGTAAGTTGTGTGAGGGTAAATCAGCGGGAGTAAGTCAGCGGGTTAAGTTGTGTCGGGGTAAGTTGTGTGGGGGTAAGTTGTGTGGGGGTAAGTCAGCGGGGTAAGTTGTGTCGAGTAAGTTGTGTGGTGGTAAGTTGTGTGGGGGTAAGTTGTGTGGGGGTAAGTTGTGTGGGGGTAAGTTGTGTCGGGGTAAGTCAACGGGGTAAGTTGTGTGGGGGTAAATCAGCGGGAGTAAGCTGTGTGGGGGTAAGTCAGCGTGGTAAGTTGTGTGGGGGTAAGTTGTGTCGGGGTAAGTTGTGTGGGGGTAAGTTGTGTGGGGGTAAGTCAGCGGGGTAAGTTGTGTGAGGGTAAATCAGCGGGAGTAAGCTGTGTGGGGGTAAGTCAGCGGGGTAAGTTGTGTGGGGGTAAGTTGTGTGGGGGTAAGTTGTGTCGGGGTAAGTTGTGTCGGGGTAAGTCAGTGGGGTAAGTCAGTGGGGTAAGTTGTGTGGGGGTAAATCAGCGGGAGTAAGCTGTGTGGGGGTAAGTCAGCGGGGTAAGTTGTGTGGGGGTAAGTTGTGTCGGGGTAAGTTGTGTGGGGGTAAGTCAGTGGGGTAAGTTGTGTGAGGGTAAATCAGCGGGAGTAAGCTGTGTGGGGGTATGTTGTGTCACAGTAAGTTGTGTCGGGGTAAGTTGTGTGGCGGTAAGTCAGCGGGGTAAGTTAGCAGGGTAAGTTGTGTGGGGGTATGTTGTGTCAGGATAAGTCAGCGGGGTAAGTTGTGTCGGGGTAAGTCGCACCGGAGAGGCGGGGTTGGTGCCCTCCACCACAGGCTGGCACGCCTCTGCCACTGCCTTCACGTGCCCGAACCCGATGGCGGTGAGCATGAGTTTGCTGATCTTGAGGGCGTTCAGGTAAGAGCCGCGCCTTGTCTCCATGTCCGCACTGGGAAGGAAGTTGTTCCTCGTGAGCATTCCCAGTACGAGAGGAAGACCACCACTCTTCAGGAAGTTGTACTGGAAGTCACAGGCGTCGTCTCCCAGCGTGCCACTAGCGGGCATCAACAGAGCATACACCACCTACGAGAGAGAGGTACAAAACCTAGTTAGCTGCTTTGCTCTCGATATCACGTCACATGCTAACCCTCAAATGTTGCAGTATTTAACCCTGACCCATTAAGACTTCAGATGACGCAATCTCTGAATCAACATGCACCAATGCTATATTTTAAAATGTCATAATCATTTGTAAACAAACAAGTATTAATTACTTCAATGAGCTCATTGTCTCTGCATTAAATTACTACATTGTTTTACATTTTATTAGCTAACTGTGATTTTGCATATGTAAATTTCTGAAATTGAGACCGTTACCGCTGATAACAGAACACTAAACTGTAATATGAACTCAAGCACTTACTGTAAAGCTGCTCTGAAATGATGCGGATTGTGAAAAGGGCTTAACAAATAAACGTGAATTGAAATTTACACGAGCAGAAGCGTGACAAAATCCAGGGTACCTCAGTGAGGTAGAGCACTTGTGAAGCGGAGGGGCCGAAGAAGCGCGAGTCCAGAGTGGGACTCAGACTGTTCTCGCCCAGCTTGGCGTGATCCAGACACGTGGCCCGGAGGTTCTCCACTGTAGTGGTATCTGTGAACACAAGACACACGTTTCAGCAGCTCTTCCAGCACCACACGGCACGTCTCGGGCTCGGCTGGTACCTGGAGGCATGAGCTTCATGAGCACGCGAGCTCCGTCTCGCAGTAACGGCATGTTTAAGGTGCAGCCCAGATCCGCGATCTGCCACAGGAACGAGATGTAGCGCAGATGCAGAGACATGATCTGAGGAGAGATAAACACGGCTCAACAACAGGACTGATTATTCTGCGCTTAGGATCAGAAATGCAGAAAACCCCGCCTCTCTGAGAGCTGCTCTGCTGTGATTGGTCAGATGGCCCAGTTTACTGTGATTGGTTAGAAACCAAACGCTTATTATCATAACAAAAAATCACTTTATTCCCTCATAATCTGCACTGCAGCATCAGCTGTTTCTCTCAGTGTCTGAAACGCTTCGATCGAGGACTCAGTCTCTCTAAGCCCCGCCTCTCTGAGAGCTGCTCTGCTGTGATTGGTCATTATCATATCTGAATCTCAGCTCTTGATCACAGTGATACGAACAGTAACGATGGCGTGGGTTTTACCGTATCAATCTCAGAAAACAGCGTCTTCTCGACACGAACAACACGAACCAAACTCTTCCAGTCTCAGATACACTACAGTGTTTGAGGGCGGAGCTAAGAGACGCTGCTCAGCCAATCAACACCACAGGCTGGCATTATGCTAATTAGTTACAAACCTGCACAGGATCAGCAGGAAGTGAGACTGAATTACTGACGACTCGTTTCAGTTCAGAATCAAATTGTTTTAGGAAACAAAAACTTCGTTCATCTGCAGTTTGAAACTTTACAGACCTTTTACATTCTCAAATAGATTTATTACATTTAATATAAGCATAATAGGAGCACTTCAAAGATTTATAGGTTTT
The DNA here is from genome assembly GCF_051911475.1 of Siphateles boraxobius. Taxonomy (NCBI): domain Eukaryota; kingdom Metazoa; phylum Chordata; class Actinopteri; order Cypriniformes; family Leuciscidae; genus Siphateles; species Siphateles boraxobius. The sequence continues at coordinate 423,635 of NW_027508770.1, forward strand.
ATGTGAGGTAAAAACAGGAGATATGCACATATAATAAAATATCCATTATTATAAAGATTAAATAATCTCCAACATCGGGCAAAAACAGATATATCTGGCGCAGATATTCAGCCTGAGGTGGTCACATGATGCACAAACACGGTCTCACCACTCCCGGCAGGCAGCTCTCCACCTCGGGGTTGGGGCCGTCGCTGTAGTGGTTGGCGTGGGTGCCGGGCGAGCCGGTGGACGAGTCGGACGAGCTGTCGGGACTCGAGGGCATGTTGGCGCTGACCTGCGTGAGCTTCGCCGTGATGAGCTGCAGAGAGTCAGGCCAGTGTTACAGCAGAACACACACAAGCTTCCCCTCAAATACCAAAGCAGAAACATGTTTTAAAGGGATAGTTCAGCCAAATACTAAAATTAGCCCATGATTTACTCACCCTCAAGTCATCCTAGCTGTAAATTCTTCTTTCAGACGAATACAACCCTTTATTTACCCTAACAGTTATTTAAAAATGTCCTGGCTCTTTCAAGCTTTACAATGGCAGTGAATGGCGGTTTCTGTTTTGAAGTCCATAAAAGTGCATCTGTCCATCACGTGCATCACACATGCTTCTGTGTGTGTGTGTGTGTGTGTGTGTGTGTGTTTGTATGTGTGTGTGTGTGTGTGTGTGTGGTAAATGAAACTTGCGTCGTCTGCACCATTCATTCACACAGAATATGCAGGATTCATATTTAAATAGTTTTTGCTGTTTAAGATTCACACAGACTATTCTATATCGCGATTTGATTTAAGTGTATTGATTTCGTCAGCGTTTCAGGGGGGCTATCATGGATAGATGCACTTTTATGATGGACACATGCACTTTTATGATGGATAGCTGAACATATGATGGATAGATGCACTTTTATGATGGATAGCTGAACATATGATGGATAGATGCACTTTTATGATGGATAGCTGAACATATGATGGATAGATGCACTTTTATGATGGATAGATGCACTTTTATGATGGATAGATGCACTTTTATGATGGACACATGCACTTTTATGATGGATAGCTGAACATATGATGCATAGATGCACTTTTATGATGGATAGATGCACATATGATGGACAGATGCACTTTTATGATGGATAGATGCACTTTTATGAAGGACAGATGCACTTTTATGATGGATAGATGCACTTTTATGATGGATAGATGCACATATGATGGACAGATGCACTTTTATGAAGGACAGATGCACTTTTATGATGGATAGATGCACTTTTATGATGGATAGATGCACATATGATGGACAGATGCACTTTTATGATGGATAGATGCACTTTTATGATGGATAGATGCACATATGATGGACAGATGCACTTTTATGGTGGATAGATGCACTTTTATGGACTTCAAAACAGAAACGGCCATTCACTGCCATTATAAAGCTTGGAAGATTCAGGACATTTTTTTATTTAACTCTGATTGTATTCGTCTGAAAGAATAAAGTCATAAACACCTAGGATGATTTGAGGGCGAGTAAATCATGGGCTAATTTTCACTTTTGGGTGAACTATCCCTTTAAATGACAGAAGTGTGTAAAGCTCACAGTTTTATCTTTGAGGTTCAGCTGTCCAATCAGCCGGCGGTCGTCAGCAGGGTCCACGATCTCTCCTCCAATGAACAGCTCCACTTTGGTGTGTGTGCTGTTGGCTTTGATGCGGGACAGAACGCAGCGGCGCACGGAGCCGATGGTGTCGTTGGTGTGAGACCAGATGTCCAGGTCGTCCACCTGACGCCCCTGATTGGGAAACCGCACCACAAGGGTGATGTGCTTCCCACGGAAGGCCCTGGAACGCAGGACAAAATAAAAGAGTATGTCAAACCTTTTCATCCTCGTTTGGCTACATGTGTTCATTCGACAGAACTTTTATGAATAATAATTCACTTTATTTTCTTAATGCACGTTATAAATCTGATTGAAAACAATGAATCCGTGAATGTTTCCTTTTTTAAAAAGTTTTGACCTTGTAATGTTTAATCAGACTGGATCTTCTGGTGACATATTCAGGATTCTCCAATCATTTAGTGTGATTAAGCTCCGCCCCTACAAGCTCACACTCATCGGCATACACTTCTGAGTGCCACGCCCACATCTCAACATCCAATCAGCAACTGGTGAACACAACCAAGTCCCACCCAACATTTTTTCTTTTTCCATAATCACTTACGCTACAGAACATTAGATCTGATGCTTCTTCTGTTTCATTGCGACTTTCTCATCCTTCCCTTGGCTCATTTTGAACCGAAACTTTTTTCTTTTTTTTTAATTGAGTGTTCGTCAGAGAGGTCCAAGACCCCAGGACTTTTGTCACACTTGAACCACAAATATAATTTTTTTTTTTTAAAGATTCAAGGAGTTTTGTGGTTGAAATCTAAAAAAGTAACAAATCCTTCTCTCTCGGGTCAATTTGACCCCCTTAGGAATGAATGGAATTTGAGGAATGCTTGAGTACACATAGAAAAACCTAAAAATGCTCAAAATTCTAACTAAAAATGCCAAAACTTCACCCAAAAATTATTTTATAAATGTCTACATGTGTATCTGAATGCACACTGGAGTAGAACTGGCTTTAGGACCCAGAGGAACAGCTCATTTACAACATATAGAGCTATAAGGCCATCTAGAGTTATGAAATATCATCTTATATTATTTATTTTCCACAAGAGGTCGTCAAAGACTCCCAATGTAAGATATTTAGAGCTAAATAAAAAGGGTTATGCATGAAATTGTGAGTTATTTTGGAAGAATGCGAGGAATGAGCTTAAATTACCATTTATTTATTTTTTATTGATCAAATCTAGTAATAGCTGGGTTTCAGTCACGTGATTATGATGACGATTATGATGACGATTATGATGACGCGGGAAGGCGGGGCGATTTCAGATGGAGGGCAGGAAGTAAACATGGAGAATACGTCTATGGAGGAAACCGTTGCAGAGAGTCTGTATTGAGTCTAATTTACCTTGATCATTTAATGTCCCATTCCCACTGATCCCCTGAACGACAACCTAATGCTATATAAACACACACACAAAAAAACACGTTGGCTAGCTAACATACCATCGCTGCAGACACGGCATTAACAGACTCAGAAAAAAAAAAGTCATTTTGACCCGCGAGGGTAAAATGTGTTACAAAGTGCGAGGGAAGGATGAAAGAAGTTGCACTCGTCTTTTCTTCCATATAGTGCCGTATATCCGAGTAAAACGCTTCGGGAAGAAGAACAAATGTGGGCGGGGCTTGATTTTGTCCGTGGGGAATTGATTGGATGGTTGTGATTTGCTATTGGTGGAGTGACAGGTTGCCCCGCCCTCATCATCAGAGAAGAGAAGCGATTCGCTGATAGAGGGAGGGGAAGTTATGGGCTGACTCCACTGGTGTGCTCTGGGAATCGACCCCATGACCTTGAACTCCAGGAACGGCTCATACATATATATACGTGTGTGTATCAGCACCTGGACATGGGCAGGATGGTCCTCTCCTCGTGGTAGTCGCTGTCACACTCGTTGATGTACTCTTTGAGCACCGTGAGCACCCGCACCATGCGTATGGCTTCCTGTCGTGCACAGTTAATGCTGTCCTTGTCTCCGTCCAGAACACACAGCGTGTCGTACGACGCCTTGAGCCGGTCGAAGCAGGACTGGATGAAGTCCTCGTGGATCTCCACCTGTGAACACACACAACAGCAGCGGGTCACGCACAGCTCAGTGTGCTGACGGGGGACAGCGCGAGGAAGGACGGGTCACCTGATTCACTTGTAGTTTTGGTCCGAGGTTGGTGTATATTTCTTTCAGCAGGTCTATCGCGCGTGTGGCGATGTCATCACTGCCTTGAATCACAACCTGTGGAAAGAAAACAGCAGAGAATCTCCAGTTTCATTTAGTATCACTGATGAAATCAATGAACGTCAAATGTGTGTCAGCTTTTTCACAGATTTGCGCGGAGATGCTAACGTTTTTAAAACGTTTTTTTTTGCACCTTGGAACCTATTCCAAGGTTAGTGTTTTGGAGCCACGAGGCACTGCTGTTGTGTGGAGGAGCAGCCGGAGCGCATTAAGGGTTTTCTGTTAAAACTTTATCGACTAAAATAACTATCTTCCGGCAGACGCCCGTAAGCATCGATTTACGTCAGAAACACTTGAACTTGACACACAACGTAATGAGGAACGCAGTTGCCCAGCGCTGTGTTTGAGCCGCGAGAGGCGTAAAGCTAACGCTACTACTACATCTACGTCACACACGCGTCATGTGTGTACGGCCGTCTGCCGGAAGACACTGATTTTAGTCGATAAAGTTTTAAATATGGATATTTTTCTTACACGAAGGCATCGCTTCCCTTCAGAAGGCCTTTATTAACCCCCGCAGAGCCGCTTCGAGCACTTTAATCAGGGACAGATGCGCTTTGATGGACTTCCAAAGACATACACCCATTCACTGCCATTATAAAGTTTGGAAGAGCCAAGACATTTTTTTATATAACTCCGATTGTATCCGTCTGAAAGAACGGACATAGGATGAGATGAGGGTGAGTAAATCATGGGCTAATTTTAATTTCTAGGTGAACAACCACTTTAAAATCATGATAATATAATATCGTGGCTTAATATATTCCCAGCCATATGTAATGTGAACGTAGAAAAAGGACAGACACATGTGTCTCGATTGGTTCACTGTTAGTGAGTGCACACTGATTGGTTCACTGTTAGTGAGTGCACACTGATTGGTTCACTGTTAGTGCAGTGAGTGAACACTGATTGGTTCACTGTTAGTGAGTGCACACTGATTGGTTCACTGTTAGTGAGTGCACACTGATTGGTTCACTGTTAGTGAGTGCACACTGATTGGTTCACTGTTAGTGAGTGCACACTGATTGGTTCACTGTTAGTGAGTGCACACTGATTGGTTCACTGTTAGTGAGTGCACACTGATTGGTTCACTGTTAGTGAGTGCACACTGATTGGTTCACTGTTAGTGAGTGCACACTGATTGGTTCACTGTTAGTGAGTGCACACTGATTGGTTCACTGTTAGTGAGTGCACACTGATTGGTTCACTGTTAGTGCAGTGAGTGCACACTGATTGGTTCAGCTCGTTACCCTCCACAGGTAGTCGAGCCCGATCAGCTCGAGGTCGTCCATCATGTAGGCCCTGCGTTTGGCCACCAGCTTCCCCTCTCTGCAGTTCACGGCTTTGAAGAAGCGCTCGAAGCACTTCATGCCGTTCTCCGTCAGCAGCGTGGGGTCCAGCTGCAGCACGTTGTTCTCGAAGAAGTCCTTGTTGATATCGGGGTCCAGATCCGGCTCGTCACCCATGAGTTTGGAGTACCACTTAAAGCAGGCCTCGCGATCGCACAGGAACACGGCGTTCTCCGCCAGACACTTCCAGATCTGCTTAGCCTGAGGAGCACAAAGCCACAGCTGGCCGTCCTTCAGCAGAAACCTGGACACAGATCACAGCGGTTAGGTGTGTGAGGATAGCAAACACACTCCTCAGAGCGATCTGCAGGCAAACATCTCCCTGTGAGTGTGTGTATGAGATCGTGTTGTCAAAAGCACCGACTTCTGTACCTAGTTAGTACTGAAATTTAAAAATGTGACGCTTTGAGCGCTGTTGAGCGGGATCGTAAACGCCTCTGATTGGATGTTGTGTTCAAGCGCTCATCGGATATGTCTGTGATTGGCTACAATGATCAGCGCTTCAAAAACAGGTTGTAAATATACATCAATGACGCTCTTCAGCGACCGCTTACACAGACACACACACGAGCTAGTGCTGATGCTAGTGCTTTCAAACACTCCCGTGCGCTGATCATTATAGCCAATCACAGACATATCCGATGAGCGTGTGAACATAACAGCCAATCAGAGGCGTTTATGATCCCGCTCAACGCTCAAAGCGTCACATTTTTAAAATTGCAGTACCGACTTGGTGCCGAAGTCGGTACTTTTGCCAACACGAGTGTGAGACGAGCATCACTGACCGCAGGAAGTTCAGTCTCTCTTGCACTTCTTGCACGTGGCTGTACCGGCTGCCCACTCGAACCGTCTGAGGATCGAATCCGGGATACTCTGAGACACAACATTACAATAGGCATGTTTACATCAAGTCCAGTCAGCTTTATTATACAGCGCTTTTTACAACACAGAGTTTCACAGCAGCTTTACAGAGATAACAGGAAAATAATGCAACAAAGTTTGTTCTAGAAGAAAATAGCGTCACAGTCCAGCTTAAGAAAGTTCAGTGAGGTTTAATTTTTGTTGTAATAGTTATTAATTTGGTTAATATATATATACAGGTCCTTCTCAAAAAATTAGCATATTGTGATAAAGTTAATTATTTTCCATAATGTAATGATAAAAATTAAACTTTCATATATTTTAGATTCATTGCACACCAACTGAAATATTTCAGGTGTTGTATTGTTTTAATACTGATGATTTTGGCATACAGCTCATGAAAACCCAAAATTCCTGTCTCAAAAAATTAGCATATCATGAAAAGGGTCTCTAAACGAGCTATTAACCTAATCATCTGAATCAACTAATTAACTCTAAACACCTGCAAAAGATTCCTGAGACTTTTAATAACTCCCAGCCTGTTTCATTACTCAAAACCGCAATCATGGGTAAGACTGGCGACCTGACTGCTGTCCAGAAGGCCATCATTGACACCCTCAAGCAAGAGGGTAAGACACAGAAAGAAATTTCTGAACAAATAGGCTGTTCCCAGAGTGCTGTATCAAGGCACCTCAGTGGGAAGTCTGTGGGAAGGAAAAAGTGTGGCAAAAAACGCTGCACAACGAGAAGAGGTGACCGGACCCTGAGGAAGATTGTGGAGAAGGACCGATTCCAGACCTTGGGGGACCAGCGGAAGCAGTGGACTGAGTCTGGAGTAGAAACATCCAGAGCCACCGTGCACAGGCGTGTGCAGGAAATGGGCTACAGGTGCCGCATTCCCCAGGTCAAGCCACTTTTGAACCAGAAAGAGCGGCAGAAGAACCTGACCTGGGCTACAGAGAAGCAGCACTGGACTCAGTTTTGCATGTCATTCGGAAATCAAGGTGCCAGAGTCTGGAGGAAGACTGGGGAGAAGGAAATGCCAATATGCCTGAAGTCCAGTGTCAAGTACCCACAGTCAGTGATGGTCTGGGGTGCCATGTCAGCTGCTGGTGTTGGTCCACTGTGTTTTATCAAGGGCAGGGTCAATGCAGCTAGCTATCAGGAGATTTTGGAGCACTTCATGCTTCCATCTGCTGAAAAGCTTTATGGAGATGAAGATTTCATTTTTCAGCACGACCTGGCACCTGCTCACAGTGCCAAAACCACTGGTAAATGGTTTACTGACCATGGTATTACTGTGCTCAATTGGCCTGCCACCTCTCCTGACCTGAACCCCATAGAGAATCTGTGGGATATTGTGAAGAGAAAGTTGAGAGACGCAAGACCCAACACTCTGGATGAGCTTAAGGCCGCTATCGAAGCATCCTGGGCCTCCATAACACCTCAGCAGTGCCACAGGCTGATTGCCTCCATGCCACGCCGCATTGAAGCAGTCATTTCTGCAAAAGGATTCCCGACCAAGTATTGACTATTGAGTGCATAACTGAACATAATTATTTGAAGGTTGACTTTTTTTTTTGTATTAAAAACACTTCTTTTATTGGTCGGATGAAATATGCTAATTTTTTGAGACAGGAATTTTGGGTTTTCATGAGCTGTATGCCAAAATCATCAGTATCAAAACAATAAAACACCTGAAATATTTCAGTTGGTGTGCAATGAATCTAAAATATATGAAAGTTTAATTTTTATCATTACATTATGGAAAATAATGAACTTTATCACAATATGCTAATTTTTGGAGAAGGACTTATATATATATAGCCGCTCTGGAGAAAACAGTGATGTCATCGTCCAGCTCAGTTCATTTTCATATAATGGTGTCAATGCAGGAGATCAATAATATTGTTGAATATTAGTAATTTTCGTCAATCTGAATGAATCCAAGCTGATTTCAGATTCTGAAATTTCTTTTTATATGAACCCTAAATTTTGTGACCTGATTCACGTTTGTTTACATCATGAGCATTACATGCATTCTCAGCAAAACATCTGTGCATGCGTAGCTCCCAGTCATCGCGTTCAGAATGAGAATGTGCTACATTGAGCGTTTAATTTGTCTTGAGGACATATCTAATAAGAAAGCGGACACATGTCAAAATTGTTTTTGTATCAAATATTCAATCTCTTCCACTGACTAGTTCATAAAGCATAAATAAACACATGCATTGCTGCACCGCACATGCGAACAAGATATTTATGAATCAGAATGAAAAAGACGGATTCAAGCCTTTAGATTGGGAATATTTCAGGTCTACTCTTCACCTCAGTCGGGCCAACTGATGCGTTTACAGGCTCTTCAATCCGATTACTAGTGGATTATTTGGGTTCCTGTAAACGTAGCATGTCATATTCAGAATCTGAGACGCGATGCGTTTGCCGATAGACACTGACCTTTGGAGAACTGCCTCATGTTCTCCATGTACGCCGACAGGTTCTCGGCCACCAGCGTGACGAGCGCGTGATTGTGCTGAAGCTGGTTGATCAGATCGTGACGGTAGAAGACATGTGGACTCCTCTGCGTCTGACTGCTCCAGAGACACACACACACACACACACACACACACACACACACACACACACACACACACACACACACACACACACACGGTTCGTACACATACTGTAAAATGAAATTCCAGGACTTTCAAGGACTTTTCAAGCACTATAATCAGAAATCTCACTTATCAAACAATATCTTTCTTTATTATCTTTCAAATTCTACAAATTGTAAATAGATAAACAAAAAAAACCAATTAAACAAAATGGTAAAAATAAAGTGCAGCACAAGCAATGACTGGAACTTTAACCACTGAAAGGATACTAAGACAAAGATATCGCTTTCCTTATTCAAACTGATTTTTTTTCATGAATATATGATTGACTTGAAGAGTGAAAGATGTATCATATACTTGGATATTTATGAGCAATATTACACTCATAGCCATGCGAAATGCCTCTATATGTATATCAGACAGGTTGCAGTGTCATTTTGTGTGAAAAGATTGTTTTATCGATACAATTAAACACTAATTTCACATATATCGTCTTTCCATAATGCAATCACTCTTCAAGTACCTTTTCATAAATATGGCTGTTTTCCAAGACTTACATTTCAAAAAGTCAAAATCAAGCACTAAGCACCTTGTACGAACCCTGCACACACACAGACGGGGCACACGGAGTGTGTGTGATTCACACACCTGCTCAATAACTCACCTGAGGTTCTGAGGAGCTTCTCCAAACAAGCTGCAGATCTCCCTGATCTGCTTGAGAGCTGGAATCACCCACTTATCGTTCGTGCGGAGCTCCTCGATGAAGCGATCGATCCACTGCATCTTCTGCGTGTCACGGTCCTGCACCACAGCAAGGCAAGGTTTTTATATGGCACATTTCATACACTACGGCAATTTAAAGTGCTTAACAAAGAAAGGAATTAAAACAATCACAAAATAAAAGCATGGAAAATTAAAAAAGTTTTAAAAGGAGTTAAAAGAGTAAAAATATGATGCATAGATAAACTTCTCATCTGGCAAAACACCAGTTTATCATATTTTTCACAACTCCCAGTTTTACTCTGAGATTTTACTCAGCAGAAAGAAACCTAACGGAGAGAGAGAGAGAGCGAGCGCACACAGGTGCATGCTGGGATTGAGGCTGAACTCTGACCTGAGAGCAGCTGTAGTCCAGGATCTTGATGTGTGCACTCAGGGCCAGGTCCATGATGTCCACCGGCACGTCGTCACTGTGAGCCAAGTTCCACAGCAGGTTGAGCACTTTATGAGCCATCACTCCATCCTTATCATCCTCCGCGAGTCTGCGGATCAGCTCCAGGAGCTTCTCACGCTGCTTCTTACTCGCGTTCGTCCAGCTCGCCTGCGGACCACGAGCACAGAGACCAGAGGTAGCCGGTTACACAGTGCTGGGGAAACTCATTACAGGTAACTAGTGAAGTAATGCATTACTTTTAAATTTACAACAAAATATCTGAGTTACTTTTTCAAATAAGTAACGCAAATGACTTTTTCACATTTACTGACAGACAGCTCTCCTGTCCTCATGCAGAGACAAATTGAAGTGCAGGAGTGTTTTTTCCAATTTTTTTCTTCTGTTAACCAGAATAATAGTAGCTGAAAGGTTTGTTTGAGCAGCGCCCTCTACTTTACTCTACTGTACTTACATCTACTGTACTCTACCTCTACTGTACTCTACCTCTACTGTACTCTACCTCTACTGTACTCTACTGTACTCTACCTCTACTCTACCTCTACTCTACTGTACTCTACCTCTACTGTACTCTACTGTACTCTACCTCTACTGTACTCTACCTCTACTGTACTCTACCTCTACTGTACTCTACCTCTACTGTACTCTACTGTACTCTACCTCTACTCTACTGTACTCTACTGTACTCTACCTCTACTCTACTGTACTCTACTGTACTCTACCTGTACTGTACTCTACCTCTACTGTACTCTACCTTTACTGTACTCTACCTCTACTGTACTCTACCTCTACTGTACTCTACCTCTACTGTACTCTACCTCTACTGTACTCTACCTCTACTGTACTCTACCTCTACTGTACTCTACCTCTACTCTACTGTACTCTACTGTACTCTACCTCTACTCTACTGTACTCTACTGTACTCTACCTGTACTCTACCTCTACTCTACCTCTACTCTACCTCACTCTACCTCTACTCTACCTCACTCTACTGTACTCTACTGTACTCTACTCTACTCTACCTCTACTCTACCTCTACTCTACCTCTACTCTACCTCTACTCTACCTCTACTCTACCTCTACTCTACTGTACTCTACTGTACTCTACTGTACTCTACTGTACTCTACCTCTACTCTACCTGTACTCTACTGTGCTCTACTGTACTCTACTGTACTCTACTGTACTCTACTCTACTCTACCTCTACTCTACCTCTACTCTACCTCTACTCTACCTCTACTCTACCTCTACTCTACCTCTACTCTACTGTACTCTACTGTACTCTACTGTACTCTACTGTACTCTACCTCACTCTACCTGTACTCTACTGTGCTCTACTGTGCTCTACTGTACTCTACTGTACTCTACTGTACTCTACTGTACTCTACTGTACTCTACCTCTACTCTACTGTACTCTACCTCACTCTACTGTACTCTACTGTACTCTACTGTACTCTACTGTACTCTACTGTACTCTACTGTACTCTACCTCTACTCTACTGTACTCTGCTGTACTCTGCTGTACTCTACTGTACTCTACCTCTACTCTACCTCTACTCTACTGTACTCTACCTCTACTCTACCTCTACTCTACTGTACTCTACCTCTACTCTACTGTACTCTACCTCTACTCTACCTCTACTCTACTGTACTCTACCTGTACTCTACCTGTACTCTACCTCTACTCTACTGTACTCTACCTCTACTCTACTCTACTGTACTCTACTGTACTCTACCTCTACTGTACTCTACCTCTACTGTACTCTACCTCTACTGTGCTCCACTGTACTCTACTGTACTCTACTGTACTCTACCTCACTCTACCTCTACTCTACCTCTACTCTACCTCTACTCTACCTCTACTCTACTGTACTCTACTGTACTCTACTGTACTCTACTGTACTCTACTGTACTCTACTGTACTCTACTGTACTCTACCTCTACTCTACCTCTACTCTACTGTACTCTACTGTACTCTACTGTACTCTACCTCTACTGTACTCTACCTCTACTGTACTCTACATCTACTGTGCTCCACTGTACTCTACTGTACTCTACTGTACTCTACTGTACTCTACTGTACTCTACCTCTACTCTACCTCTACTCTACCTCTACTCTACCTCTACTCTACTGTACTCTACTGTACTCTACTGTACTCTACTGTACTCTACTGTACTCTACTGTACTCTACTGTACTCTACCTCTACTCTACCTCTACTGTACTCTACATCTACTGTGCTCCACTGTACTCTACTGTACTCTACTGTACTCTACTCTACCACTACTGTACTCTACCTCTACTCTACCTCTACTCTACCTCTACTCTACCTCTACTGTACTCTACTGTACTCTACTGTACTCTACTGTACTCTACTGTACTCTACCTCTACTCTACCTCTACTCTACTGTACTCTACCTCACTCTACCTCACTCTACCTCACTCTACTGTACTCTACTGTACTCTACTGTACTCTACTGTACTCTACTGTACTCTACTGTACTCTACCTCTACTGTACTCCACCTCTACCGTACTCCACCTCTACCGTACTCCACCTCTACCGTACTCCACCTCTACCGTACTCCACCTCTACCGTACTCCACCTCTACTGTACTCTACTTTACTTACATCTACTGTACTCTACCCACCTCTACCGTACTCCACCTCTACCGTACTCCACCTCTACCGTACTCCACCTCTACCGTACTCCACCTCTACCGTACTCCACCTCTACCGTACTCTACCTCTACTGTACTCTACCGATACTGTACTCTACCGATACTGTACTCTACCGATACTGTACTCTACCTCTACTGTACTCTACCTCTACTGTACTCTACCTCTACTGTACTCTACCTCTACTGTACTCTACTGTGCTTACATCTACTGTACTCTACCTCTACTGTACTCTACCGATACTGTACTCTACTGTGCTTACCTCTACTGTACTCTACCTCTACTGTACTCTACCTCTACTGTACTCTACCTCTACTGTACTCTACTGTGCTTACATCTACTGTACTCTACCTCTACTGTACTCTACCGATACTGTACTCTACCGATACTGTACTCTACTGTGCTTACCTCTACTGTACTCTACCTCTACTGTACTCTACCTCTACTGTACTCTACTGTGCTTACATCTACTGTACTCTACCTCTACTGTACTCTACCGATACTGTACTCTACTGTGCTTGCATCTACTGTACTCTACCTCTACTGTACTCTACCTCTACTGTACTCTACCTCTACTGTACTCTACTGTGCTTACATCTACTGTACTTACATCTACTGTACTCTACCGATACTGTACTCTACTGTGCTTACATCTACTGTACTCTACCGATACTGTACTCTACTGTACTCTACTGTACTCTACCTCTACTGTACTCTACCGGTACTGTACTCTACTGCACTTACATCTACTGTACTTACATCTACTGTACTCTACCGATACTGTACTCTACTGTGCTTACATCTACTGATACTGTACTCTACTGTACTCTACTGTACTCTACCTCTACTGTACTCTACCTCTACTGTACTCTACTGTGCTTACATCTACTGTACTCTACCTCTACTGTACTCTACTGTGCTTACATCTACTGTACTCTACCGATACTGTACTCTACTGTGCTTACATCTACTGTACTCTACTGTACTCTACCTCTACTGTACTCTACCGATACTGTACTCTACTGTACTTACATCTACTGTACTCTACCGATACTGTACTCTACTGTACTTACATCTACTGTACTTTACCGATACTGTACTCTACTGTACTGTACTTACATCTACTGTACTCTACCTCTACTGTATTAAACTGTGCTTACATCTACTGATACTGTACTCTACTGTACTCTACCTCTACTGTACTGTACTGTGCTTACATCTACTGTACTTTACCGATACTGCACTGTACCTCTACTGCACTCTACTTTACTCTACTGTACTCTACCTCTGCTGTACTCTACCGATACTGTACTAAACTGTATTTACATTAACTGTACATTGCTGTACTCTCTCTACTGTACTTACATCTACTGTACTTCGCCTCTACTGTACTTGCATTACTGTACTCTACTGTAATCTAAACACAATATTGTAATGCATTATTTTTCAAAGTAATTTTACCCAACACTGGTTATGGATCTCTCAACAACACTGCGCTACAAGCGTTACCTTGAAGCAGTCGAACAGGTGATCGAGCTGCTCCGGCGAGAAGTCCCACGCCAGCTTGGCCAACAGATCATGCATGTTCTTGACGATTGCTTCATGTTTCCCAGCCTGAGAAGGACAGAGGAGATCATTCACACACTCTTACACAGACTTCAGTCTGAAAGCAATCAAGCTGAAGCAGAATGAAACTGTGCTGGAGCCACAAACACAGAAGTCCAGTCAGCTTTATTTATACAGCGCTCACAACACAGAGTTTCAGAGCAGCTTTACAGAGATAACAGGAAAATAATGCATCAAAGTTTGTCTAGAAGAAAATAGCGTCACTTTCCAGCTTACGTAAGTTCAGTGATGGTTAATTTTTAATAATAGTTCTCCTCTGGCCAACGACCCAACAGTGTGTGATGATGATTCAGGAGCATTACAGGTCAGAGGTCAGGTTAGATCAGAACATTCACAATATTATCCGGTTTCATCTGGTGTGGCGGCAGGAGAGAGTTACGTCAGGCAAAAATACCACCAGTGAAAGTTTTCCCTGCAGCATCAGCAACAGTTTAACCTGTTAAATCCAGCTTTTAATGTTGTTTATATGTCTATGTGGTGTTTTTAATATGCTTTAAGAAAAACCATGTGTAAATTCATTAGTCGACAGCATTGCTGAGTATTTTCTGCTTAAAACTGCAGTGAACCAAAGACAGTCTCAAAAACACGGTTTGAAATCGCTGGTGTTTCTGACGTCACAAACTACCTTGTAACCAATCAGATCAACGTGTGATCGTCAACCAGTGGATCTCTGAGTGAGTGAGTGGAGGCGGGGCTCATTTGCATATTCATAGAACCGCGCATACTAAATGAGGCAAGAGTGTCGAGTTATATTCAAGATATTTTAATCATGAAGACATTTTTAAAGGAAAAAGCATTTAAATATGTCATTTTGGTGATCAAAGATGAGTTTTTCCCTGCCTTTTATAGTCCTGTGTTCTGTCACACTACTGATGGATGTATGTTAGCAGTAGGGTTAGCACTAGCGTTAGCGCTAGGCTGGTACCTGAGCCGCCCAGATGCTGTCCAGGTCCTGCAGGGTCAGAGCTTTCTCTTTAATGACGAAGCGCAGGATCTTCTCCAGCTTCTCCACGTACTGCGGCTGGTGAAGACTGTCTCTCAGCACGATGGACAGAATGTGGTTCTGCTGAATCCACTCCTGACACACACAACGCACATCATGAGCACTTCCTGTAGCATCACACACACACACTACTCTACTAGACACCAGGAACAGCGGGTGCGTCTCAATCGGCTCTGTAGTTCACTGATCAGGGCTGTCCCAATCGCAAAATCCCTCCAGTGCACTGGAACGTTCACTAACTAAAAAGTCCCATAATGCACTGTGAAAACCAGGGAGCATCGATGCTCACTATGTTCCCTTAGCAAAAATACTGAGGCGTGAAACATAAATCGTGCAATGCACTTCATAACATTTAAAACAAACAAACCATATTTTTAATTATATTCAAACCATTATATTTCAGCATAAATGCATTGATAGACAGGCGGTGAAAAATCTTTCTACCATTAATAATTAATTTACAGCAGAAATGTTGAAGTTATATGTAACGAGTATTTATCAATGATCTCAGATCTGAACTGGCTTTAGTTCATCACTGCTGTGAACAGAGTAAGGCTGGTCTGTTTTACACAAGACAGAAAACTTATAGAAGTTTAGGTTTACTGTAAAGCAAATTTTTATTTCGTACAAAATACATATTTTACAAAATAATTTGGACTCAAATTCCATTTGCAGTTTAAAAACGGTTTTCACATGATGAATTTTCAGTGTTTACGCTTTCAAATGATTCCTATTTTACGATTAAGTTTACATTTAATCATTTAGCAGACGCTTTTATCCAAAGCGACTTACAAATGAGGAGAATAGAAGCAGTGAAACTAACAATAGCACAACAATATTCAAGTGCTGTGACACAAAAAGTATTCTCGTCGCTTGATAAACTTAAGATTGAGCCACTGTAGTCACTTGGACTATTTTAACGATGTCTTTAATAACTTTTCGGGGAACAAGTGTCAATCCCTTAGAAGCCTATGGAGGAGTGATCCAGCTCTCAGATTTAATCACAAATATCTTAATTCGTGTCCTGAAGATGAACGAAGGTCTTACGGGGTTGAACAACATGAGGGAGAGTAAATACTGACAGTTTACATTTTTGGGTGAACGATCACTTTAAATATGTGATATATTGTGAAATATGTGATAAACGATGATAACTAATATATGTGATGTAATAACTGAACCTCCCACTCCCAGGACACTGACAGCTGACACTCATCAGTGGTTCCTGACCCCCGGACAGTGAGCGAGGACAGGGATCAGATTGAGACGCACCCGACGCCTGACTGATCGACAGTGAATCTTACGGCCATGCGCTCCGCTGTCAGCCACTCCTCTTCCTCAGGGTTCCCGTGCCGGTGTGTGTAATACGACACACTCGAGATCACCTTGTTCACTTCATTCAGCGCATTCATTTTCCCATTAAACGAGGAAATCTGCAACAGCCTGTAAAGCAGACGAGAAGAAAACACTTCATTGGCAGAGCGTGAACGTTCACATCACATAGTGCACATTAACTGTTATGTATAGTAATAATATAAAGAATATATTTATATTCATATATATAATACAATAATGAATAGTATAAATATAAACCACATTATAGTATTCATTTACCATGTGCAATTATTTATATGCAGCTGTCAAAACTCTTTTTAGTGTTATATTTTAATGCATGTTGTAGCATTTTTTTTTATTACATTTTTATGAGGTAGTGGAACAGAATTTTGATCATATGTGCACTCTAACAGTGGAATGACCATAAAAAGCTATCCATCTATCGTGATGGGGCGGCTTACCTGAGGATCATCTTTAACCGGAAGATTTCCAAGTTCTTGACGGTTTCCTCTTGGCCAGGAACTCGAGACGCCAAGTTCTTCAAGGACTTGATGATCATGGACAGAGCGTCGTTCTTGGCCTCGTTCTTGGCCTCTTTCTTCAGCTCCTCGTCTGTGAGGTTCTCCAGAAACTGCGGAACCATCTCGATTATGGGTGAGAAGAACTTCTTCACCGTGTGCAAGGTCAAGAACTCGTAGCATTGGCCGAAAGGTCTGGAAGAGAAACCGCGAGTCGTGAGGCTCTGAGAGGGCCGTCACATGAGCTGTCAGAGAGGATGTGACGCAGAAGAACTTACTTGATGAGAGCTGCGATTATCTGCACGTTGAGAGCCTGAACGCTCATGAAGCGATCGTGGAGAATCTGGAAGCCGTTCAATGTGCCAAACTTATTGATGAGGTCCACCAGCCAACCCTGAGCCAGAGACACAGACGAGCGGGTCACGACCCAACACACACATCTGGAACACTATTACTCATTTCCCTTCAACGTTACCCTTCACACTAGCGGAGTTTCCATCCAAACATGCGGATTAACTTGGAATATTGCATAAATCATTTGCGAATAAATCAGTGTTTCCATCCCATGTGTTCAAGAGAACAGATTCATTACAAAATATCAGTAATAAACGAAGTTTCTGCAATCGGCTGTTTCTCCCTCCATCATAAACGAGTGTGTGTCGAGCGCCAGACGAAACGCAATAAACGCTGTCATGTTCTCTAGCGTTCGGATGCTGGTGTTCGGGAACACACTCGTGTGTGTGTGTGAGACGCTTCTGGAGGAATTAAACCCAATCATTCTGATCACACACTTCCACTCCGGCGTTTCAGAAACACCAAACCAGCATTAGAGACGCTGCGACGCCATTGGCCCGCTGGTAACTCCAGTTATCCAATCACAGCCTCCGCTGAGGGAGAGTCACACATCAAGGGATTTATTCTGTATGTGCATCTCGTTTCCATTAAGTGTTTTTGTATGCAATATACCAAAATTCACATAAAAATAGGTGGATAAAAACAAAGTTTATGTTATATGTAATTACACCAGTAACTACTTTCCCATGAGGAGGTTCATTTGTGTTTCACAGACAATCATTTGATTTTAAAGTCACTGTCACATCAAAATGGATAATTATTTTTCTTTAATGGAATATTGCAGTATTTATAGGTGCACATCATTAGTGTGTTAATAATCTTGAATCAGAATAAGTTCCTCTTGCAGCATCTCTTCTCTGATGATGTGGGCGGGGCTATAACCTGTCATTCACATGAGATCAGCCAATAGCAAACCACCATCCAATCAATTCCCCACAGACACAGTAAAGCCCCGCCCATATTTGTTCCAGAAGCTTTTCACTGGGACACAATAGGAGAACGACTAGGGCAATTTACATTTCATGACGAGTTTAAACTCATTCAAAACAATTCCTGTGCATCTTCCTGTCGGAACACAAATGCCTGTGTGGAATATTGCATTTATACCCCTCTTCACCGGCTGCGTTTACATGCACAACTTTTGTTTCAATAGGACTGAATTCAATGCGATTGATGAATCCGAACATAGTGTTTACATAACCACTAAACATGTGATCGGGTTGATGTGTGCGTTTATATGTCACAAGCTTCAAATCAGAATAGATTTGACATGCGCTCACTGCATAATAACTACATTCTCATACATTAGTTCTTTATTTGTTTTAAACAGCAGACTTAATATTTATCCATTTCTGTCCATAATTAGGAGATAATGCACCGTATGAGCCGTTGTGCCGCTGCTTATATTGATGATCACACAGTAAAAATGGCCAAAACCAGTCGTGTGTGTGTGAGAGTGTGAATCGAGCACTGGTCATTCTGCCAATACTACGCCATTGCACTATTTCTACGTTCTACGCCATTGCACCATTTCTACGCCATTGCACCATTTCTACGCCATTGCACTATTTCTACGTTCTACGTCATTACGCTATTTCTACATCATTACGCTATTTCTACGTCATTGCGCTATATTTCGTCATTCTGCAATTTCTACGCCATTGCACTATTTCTACATCATTGCACTATTTCTACATCATTGCGCTATTTTTACGTCATTACACTATTTCTACGTCATTACACTATTTCTACGTCATTACGCTATTTCTACGTCATTACGCTATTTCTACGTCATTACGCTATTTCTACGTCATTACTCTATTTCTACGTCATTATGCTATTTCTACGTCATTACGCTATTTCTACGTCATAACGCTATTTCTACATCATAACGCTATTTCTACGTCATACCGCTATTTCTACATCATTACTCTATTTCTACGCCATTATGCTATTTCTACATCATAACGCTATTTCTACGTCATTATGCTATTTCTACATCATAACGCTATTTCTACGTCATAACGCTATTTCTACATCATAACGCTATTTCTACGTCATAACGCTATTTCTACGTCATAACGCTATTTCTACATCATTACACTATTTCTACGCCATTGCACCATTTCTACGCCATTGCACTATTTCTACGTTCTACGTCATTACGCTATTTCTACATCATTACGCTATTTCTACGTCATTGCGCTATTTTTTCGTCATTCTGCAATTTCTACGCCATTGCACTATTTCTACATCATTGCACTATTTCTACATCATTACGCTATTTCTACGTCATTACGCTATTTCTACGTCATTACGCTATTTCTACGTCATTACTCTATTTCTACGTCATTATGCTATTTCTACGTCATTACGCTATTTCTACGTCATAACGCTATTTCTACATCATAACGCTATTTCTACGTCATACCGCTATTTCTACGTCATTACGCTATTTCTACGTCATTACGCTATTTCTACGTCATTACTCTATTTCTACGTCATTATGCTATTTCTACATCATAACGCTATTTCTACGTCATAACGCTATTTCTACATCATAACGCTATTTCTACGTCATACCGCTATTTCTACGTCATACCGCTATTTCTACGTCATAACGCTATTTCTACGTCATAACGCTATTTCTACATCATTACACTATTTCTACATCATTGCACTATTTCTACATCATTGCGCTATTTCTACGTCATTACGCTATTTCTACATCATTACACTATTTCTACGTCATTGCACTATTTCTACATCATTACGCTATTTCTACGTCATTACGCTATTTCTACGTCATTACACTATTTCTACGTCATTGCACTATTTCTACATCATTACGCTATTTCTACGTCATTACACTTTCTACGTCATTACGCTATTTCTACGTCATTACGCTATTTCTACATCATTACTCTATTTCTACGTCATTACACTATCTACGTCATTACACTATTTCTGCATCATTACGCTATTTCTACGTCATTACGCTATTTCTACGTCATTACGCTATTTCTACGTCATTACGCTATTTCTACGTCATTACGCTATTTCTACGTCATTACGCTATTTCTACGTCATTACGCTATTTCTACGTCATTATGCTATTTCTGCATCATTACGCTATTTCTACGTCATTACGCTATTTCTACATCATTGCACTATTTCTGCATCATTACGCTATTTCTACGTCATTACACTATTTCTACATCATTGCACTATTTCTACATCATTGCACTATTTCTACGTCATTACACTATTTCTACGTCATTACGCTATTTCTACGTCATTACACTATTTCTACATCATTGCACTATTTCTACATCATTGCACTATTTCTACATCATTATGCTATTTCTACGTCATAACGCTATTTCTACGTCATTACGCTATTTCTACGTCATTACGCTATTTCTACATCATTACACTATTTCTACATCATTGCACTATTTCTACATCATTATGCTATTTCTACGTCATTACGCTATTTCTACGGCATTACACTATTTCCACGTCATTACGCTATTTCTACATCATTACACTATTTCTACGTCATTACACTATTTCTACATCATTACGCTATTTCTACATCATTACACTATTTCTGCATCATTACGCTATTTCTACGTCATTACACTATTTCTACATCATTGCACTATTTCTACATCATTGCACTATTTCTACATCATTATGCTATTTCTACGTCATTACGCTATTTCTACGGCATTACACTATTTCCACGTCATTACGCTATTTCTACATCATTGCACTATTTCTACGTCATTACACTATTTCCACGTCATTACGCTATTTCTACATCATTGCACTATTTCTACATCATTATGCTATTTCTACATCATTGCACTATTTCTACATCATTATGCTATTTCTACATCATTACACTATTTCTACGTCATTACACTATTTCCACGTCATTACGCTATTTCTACATCATTGCACTATTTCTACATCATTATGCTATTTCTACATCATTACACTATTTCTACGTCATTACACTATTTCCACGTCATTACGCTATTTCTACATCATTACACTATTTCTACGTCATTACACTATTTCCACGTCATTACGCTATTTCTACATCATTGCACTATTTCTACGTCATTACACTATTTCCACGTCATTACGCTATTTCTATTTCATTGCACTATTTCTACATCATTGCACTATTTCTACATCATTATGCTATTTCTACATCATTACACTATTTCTACGTCATTACACTATTTCCACGTCATTACGCTATTTCTACATCATTACACTATTTCTACGTCATTACACTATTTCCACGTCATTACGCTATTTCTACATCATTGCACTATTTCTACGTCATTACACTATTTCCACGTCATTACGCTATTTCTATTTCATTGCACTATTTCTACATCTTCAGGGCTCGACATTAAGGCTTGTCCGCTTGTCCGGGACAAGTGGATTTTTTGTAGGACAAGTAGAAGAGAAAATTAGTTGTCCGACCGGACAAGTTAAATTTCAAACAAAATAAAATGCCATGTTACTTCACGTTATGTGCCACTCGTTACGTCTATTTTACAGATTTAATTTTAAAGATTTGAAACGAAGACATGTCCTGAATGTGAATGGCCTGTGAATGTCCTGAATGTGACTCGCAGAAAGACGCGCACCAGTATGATGCGCATGCACAGACCGCGCGCCAGAATACAGTTCTCTTTCGCGCTTGAACGAACATCAACACACACAATTAAGCCAAAATGTCATTTGTTGAGTATCTTCATAACACAAGAGCAGTCTTATGATGGACATAAAGAGTTGTGACTCATGAGAGAATGAGGCGCGTGTGAGATCCGCGTCTCTGTCCACAGCGGCTGCTCTTAAAGGGCCAGCTACCAATAAAGTGTTCTGTCAGTAAAGTTAATGAAAGAACAAAGGGAACAGAGAAAATTACTCACTGCTCTTGACTAAAGAACTTGTGTAGCTTTAATAAGGAGTAGTCTATATATAATTTATAATTTATGCTGCGCAGACTGTTTGATAACTTTATTCAATTTCTGTATATGTCCTACCTGTTAGACAGTTCATTTTTATCCAAACATCAATGGCTTATTGATCATTATAGGTGTTATCAATCATTTAGTTGTTATTGCTAATTTCAGAATTATCACTAATCTGTGTGTGCATTTGGTTTAGAACCAAACAAGTTGACTCATGAAACCATTTGTTTATTATATCGCAATCGCATATCACAACCGCAATATTGATCTCAATAATAGGAATATGACATTTTCCCCAAATCGTGCAGCCCTAGATAAAATTATAAATCTTTACCCGGACAAGTGACTTTTGTGCATGGACAAGTGAAACATAAATTTACTTGTCCGAAGGACAAGTGCCTCAAAAAGTTAATGTCAAGCCCTGATCATCACGCTATTTCTACGTCATTACGCTATTTCTACGTCATTACGCTATTTCTACGGCATTACACTATTTCTACATCATTACACTATTTCTACATCAATATGCTATTTCTACGTCATTCATCATTGCGCTATTTTTTCATCATTGCGCCATTTCTTCGTCATTGCACTATTTCTACGTTCTACGTCATTATGTTATTCCTACGTCATTGCACATGCGCAGTCCTTTCAGTTTCAGCTTTCAATCTGATCAAGTGTTCAAATGTTCTCTCGATCGGATTAGAAAAGGAATAAACCTCCCATTCAATCCGATCGACATCTCAGTGGGATCGAGCTCAAACGGATCGATTAAGGCGTTTACATGAAGCTTTCAGTCCGATTGAGCCGTCACTAGATTAAGGGCCTGTCCCAATACCTCCCCTTACCCTAGATTTCTGCCCTAACCCTTGTTTTTGCGCGTTCTCGTGTAGGGGTAGATGGCGGACACCGCTGGAAAGGAAGAATTGAAGTATATTTTCAAAAATAAGCATGTTAAAATTTCTAAATATGTTGGAATATGTTAGTTTGATGCACATCCAATGGACTGTTAAGTTTTGAACACTAATGTTAGAAAATATTTCACAAAGCTATCTATCCGACGATGTTCATGATATCTGCCGAGTGCTTCGAGAGAGTCTGCACATCAAATATACATCTGATCTGGTTCATCTAATTTTATTTTCGTTTTTGGATTCCAAGGATTATAAAAAGAAGATGTGAGGTAAAACTATTAAAAACTAGCCGCGTTCGTCTAACGTTAGTGCTTCATCTTTTTCTTCACAGCGCGCTGAGAAATGACAGCGCGCTGTGAAGAAAAAAGATGAAGCTCTCCCTAACGTTAAACCCAAACTGCACTGAGCACAATCAGTGATTGTTGTAAAATTGCTAATTGTAAATTGCGGGAGGTGTTTGACTGTAAAAAGTGCTATTATAAGCACAATGATCTGCGAACGTTGACCCTGTTCCCATGGCGGCGAGCGCTCGGAAACGGACTGCAACTAGACAAGCGAACTATATTTTGGGTTTCATGTGCGCGTCTAAACGATTAAATACAGACAAAAATATGGCGAATGCGTCTTCTATGTTCCACATGTCTCTGTTGATTCATCAGACGTAGATAAACGAACACAGGCCACACAACAGCTGGAACCGGCATTTTCTGAATGAAAATAGTATTAGACACGTTGACGCTGCGCGTGACGTAGTGAGGTTTGCTGCGCGTGACGTAGTGAGGTTTGCTGCGTTGACGTAGTGAGGTTTATCGCGCTAATTTGCATATAGTGGTGTCCCATTTCATAGGGAAAGATCTTCAACTCCACTTCCCTTGTTGAAGGGACTTTAATTTCGAGGGCACTCAAAACCAAGTGGAAGTTTTAAGGGGGGAAAAATGGGACAGGGCCTTACTAACGGATTATCTGGTTGCATGTAAACGTAGCCAGCTGAGGGAGAAACAGGTTCACACTCATCACAGAGAGAGATGAAGCAGTGCACCTTGGGAGAGCGCGGGTCGGGCGGCCGGGCGAACAGCTCATCATCAGCGAGCTGCGCTCCCGCCGGGACGCTCTCGGAAGGCCGCGTGCCGTTGTAAATGTGGAACTTGCAGTGCGGGTTGGTGGCCATGGAGAGCAGCTCGAGCAGAGGGAACCAGTCCTGAGCCAGCTTGACCACGCAGAGCTCCATCAGCCGCTGGGTGTTGCTGATGATGCAGCGCTGGAACACACATCAGACACATGTGACTCAAGCTGTTCACATAGCAGCCCTTAACTCCGCCTTCGTGGACGAGTTTGGGCACGAGGTCTCAGGTGTGATCCAAACAATGTTTTAAATAAATGTTATATCACTATCTGCGATAAAATAAAAACTAAGAAAAATTGTGGAGGGTATTTTTTAAATTTTATTTACCTCTAAAAGTACCATAGTTTCTATGTAAATTATGTTATTTTTATGCTATATTTAATATTTCTGCAACTTCAGTAAAAAAAAAAAACGATTCCAGAAAGTTCAGACAGCCAAAAACTAAAAATGTGGCGACTTTGGTGTCATATGTTGGTATAAAAATAACGACAAATTTTATTTTAATTTTATTCGACAAATAATAAACAAAATCCTCTGAATTATAGTTTGTCCCCATTTTTGTCCACAAACGGTGTTTTTTTCAACCACTTAACATTGTAGAATCGAGTCAAATTGTTTTTGTTTGTGTTCAAGTTGCAAACTTTGGAAAAGTAGCCGAATCTTGTACCGCTCAGATTAAGGAAAGTTTTTAAAAAAGAACCGAGTAAAAGTGCTTTTGCCCACATGTGTCCCGAACACGGCTTGAGGGTAAAGCCTCAGATCACAGATGCATCACAGACTCACGTGGATTTCAAACTTCCAGCCGCTCACGGCCTCATCCGTCAGGATCTTTGTGAAGGAGATGGTCAAGCCGTCGCGGAAGAACCTCTGACAGGCCTCACACTTCACATCCAGCCCTTCACACACACACACACACACACACACACACACACACACACACACACACACACACACACACACACACACACACACACACACACACACACACACACACACACACACACACACACACACACACATCAGGTCAGACAAATAATTGTGTGATTTAATTAATGTGGAAGCCTTTTACTTGGAATTGTATATAAAGTAATACTGAAATTTATAATACAAATAGGTGCTTTACAGATTTACTGTAATGCTGTGAAAACTAATAATATTTAATAATTAATTAATTATAATACAATATAACGGCATTTTAATTTCCCTTATTTGGCTGGTAAAAAGTGATTAATTTAAGCTGCAAAATTAGTGCAGTTTTCAAATGATTAATGCAGTTAGATCGAATATCCACGATCATGTGAATAATGAATTATGAATGATGTCTGACCTTTTTTGCTGAGCTCTATCGCAGCTTCCAGCAGAACCTCCAGCTCTCCTTTGGGCAGAACCGGAACCACCCAGCGCGGCCTGGACCACAGGAACACACGTTACCACACACACACACACACACACACACTCTGAGAGGCGTCAGGCTCACCGGTTGATCATGTCGTCCAGCTTGGCCAGGTCTGCGTGTGGAAAGGCAGGCTCCTCCTCTTCCTGTGTAGGCGAAGCTTCTCCCTGAACCACTTCCTCTGGTGGGCTGATGGGTGACGTCTCATCGGAGGAGTTCGGCGAGGTCGTCTAAGCACACACACACACGAGAGAACGACAACACGACGTCACACACAGGCTGTTGTATATGCAGTTTACTCATGTTTCTGGTTAGCATGAGGCATCTTCACACAGCTAAACATCTATACTACATTTATTCAGCGCTTTCACAACACTGAGTCCACAGCAGCTTTACAGAGATAACAGGAAAATAATGCAACAAAGTTTGTGTCTAAAAGAAAATAGCCTAGCGTCACAGTCCAGCTTAAAGGCCGTGTTGCAGGGTTCATTTTTCAACAAATTTGTGCAATTTGCTTGTTTGTAATAAACGTTTAAACTG
>NW_027508770.1:460000-465000 GCF_051911475.1 Siphateles boraxobius
GTCAGTTTAGTTGTTTATACACACACTACTTCATTTCAACCGCAAAAGGAACGCACCATTGAAACATTTACACACAATAAAATCCTCTCGTTTTTCTCAGGAGTAAAACAATAATACTCTTTTAAGACAGCACATTTTCTGAAAGGATCGATCTAGGAATGAATATTTTCCACCCCGTTTCCGCACAAGAAATCAAATCCAGGACATTTACAAACACGTCACTAACACAGGGAATGAGGAGTGTCCGCTCGGGTTCGGGAAAGACACGGACACATCGAGGAAGAGGAGCAACCGAGGAAGAGCTGCCCTTGTGCAAACCTACTGTAAACAGAAGGGTGTGTGTGTGTGTGTGTGTGTGTGTGTGTGCTTGTACACCGACAGTGGGTGGAGTCACGAAGCCACGCCCACAGGTAAGGATTGATTGACAGACTGTGCTCATCATTGCTCAGAGACGCCGTCTCGTACATTTAAAAAGAAAACAGTATAAAATGTCATCAACCCCCTCGGTATTAGTACAGGACCATATCTATGACTTATATATTCATATTTATAGATATTTATATATGTATAGATATATACAACACTCCGCACTGGTAGTCCGTGTGTGTGTGTGTGTGTGTGTGTGGCTAGTACACCCAGGACACGGGCACCCACTGCGCAGTGCTGCACACCAGCTCGATGGCCTCCTCCAGCATGCGGATGGTGTCGTCGATCTCGTTATTGATGACCGTCTGATCGAAGTAATGAGCGTATGAGCGCTGGAGCGCCTCGGACTCCTTCTGGAGCCGCTGGAGAGACTCGTCCTGAGGAGCACACACACACACACACACACACAGCACTGAGTACACACATCGCTGGAGGAGCACACACACACACACACACTAATATCTGAACAATCACACTTCTCCACAGCCAGAGATCGACCGATGCAGATGATTTGCATGTTTAATACCCGATAACGACATACAGAACTGATGTTTATTGTGTGATTCCTGTTTTTGAGAACTATGAAAACAGCACTGTGTGTATTTATATATACAAAATAATTATATACAGTACACACACATATATTATGTAAACACAAACTTTTATTTTAGATGTGATTAACTGTTTTGTATGCAAGGAGGGAGTTTCAGAGTTTACAGTAGTTAGTGTTCAATAAAACCGTTTGTTTAATACAGTGCTGTTGTCATAATTCTCAAAAACAGGAATCACACAATTAATGCCGGTCTTGCACACAATTCTCAGAACGGCCAGAAGTTGGCGCCATTTACCGGCGAATCCGATATTGCAAAACCGACACGCGATTATGGGAAAATGCTTAAATATCGGACAACTGATTATCGGTCGATCTCTATTTGCAGCAGAATTTGTACATGTGAAGCTACTTTACAACCAACTGTATGTGTACAGAAATACAGGCCTGTGATCTACTGCACACACACACACACACACACACACACACACACACACACACACACACACGTCTGTCTGACCGAGTCACTCCACGACAGAAGATCCACTATAATCATCCTCACAAACACAGTGGAGTTTCTGCATTTCTGTATATACAGTCACACCTACATTTATTCAGACTCCTTCAATATTTCTCACATTATCAGAGTTTATTCGCTGTGGTTTAGAAAATGGTTATAAAAAACGGTTAGTAAAAAAAGTCAAATAAAAAAGTTATTAAATCAGTTGATATTTGACTGGTTTTGTCCGTCCTTCTGTTAGACTCTCACACATGAATTATGTTGAATATCTGTCAGCTGTTAAATTTAACTACACAATTAGATAATACCAGTTTAGCTCAACCAGTTACCAAGCAATGCTTCATGTTGTTCAGTCTGTGCTGTAAAAAGCTGCATTAGTTATTAAAGAAAAAACACTTCAGCAAAACATGATCAGCTCAAAGTGTCCCAATCATTTTTGGTCCCAACTGTTTATAAAGTTTCCTGTAGTCGCCGTATGAAGAATATTTGGGTATAATATGTCACAGTTTACTTTATTTTGCTCTCCTCACTTACAGAAATGAACTATAGTGTCCTGCACACACTAGTAAACAATATAAAACATGATACCTGTGTCTGAATAACGTTTGGTTTGACTGTATATAGACAGAAGCTATATTTTAAAGACTGTCTCTGAAACGTTGCGTTTGGATGCACCGATCACACACGAGCTGCTGACACTCTTCTGCATGAGTGTGTGATGGAGCGCCCGTCGTGGAGCGACTCGCTGACACACACACTTTACTTACAGGCAGTTTCCTGCACCATCGAGGGATCTGAGAGCATCCCAGAGACGCAAGAACAGAACCAGTCAACACACAGAACACACATGCAGCATGCAGTGAAGCGAGTGTGTGTATGTGTCTGTGTGTGTGTGTGAGAGAGTGTGTGTGTGTGAGCTCACCTCAGTCATGGCGGGAGTGATGGTGGGCGCCGCGATGAACACGACGTAGGGCGCAAACTCAGCCGTCCGCAGAACCTTCAGCGCCTGTGAACACAACGCAAGCTCGTCAGAAGCGCTCGGGGAGACAGCGGGAGGATCCGGGCCGGCCCGTACCTGCGGCTCCACGTCCAGGATCGCCACCAGGCCCTGCTCGTGGATCTGCCGGATCGTCTCCAGACGCGTGCCGTACATGGCGTCCTCGTGGCTGCCGTACTCCAGGTAATCGTTGTTGGAGATGTCCTGCATCATCTGGTCATGTGACACGAAGAAGTAGTTCTTCCCGTTCTCCTCGTCCTTCTTCGGAGGTCTGGTCGTGTCTGTTGGGGAGATGTGAGTGTGTGTGTGTGTGTGTGTGTGTGTGTGTGTGTGTGTGTGTGTGTGTGTGTGTGTGTGTGTGTGTGTGTGTGTGTGTGTGTGTGTGTGTGTGTGTGTGTGTGTGTGAACCGTCAGTCGCACAGGAGGGTCATGAGGGTCAATCGTGTGAATGATGAAGCGAGTCTTACGTGGGATTGGATACGCGAATCTGTCGGGGTGTTTGGCGATGAGAGTGTTCTTGATGTGTCTCCGGCCGACTCCGTGAGCGCCTGCGGACACGGACACACACACACACACACACACACACACACACACACACACACACACACACACACACACACACACACACACACACACACACACACACACACACACGATCTCTGAACACTCAAATCATCTAAAAACTTCTTTATGCAAACATTAAGGAAACATTCCATTTTATCATTCTTCAAACATTATGGGATTCTTACTTTTGAATGTTCTCTGATCGTTACTTTTGAATGTTCTCTGAACGTTACTTTTGAATGTTCTCTGAACGTTACTTTTGAATGTTCTGTGATCGTTACTTTTCAATGTTCTCTGATCGTTACTTTTGAATGTTCTGTGATCGTTACTTTTCAATGTTCTCTGATCGTTACTTTTGAATGTTCTCTGATCGTTACTTTTGAATGCTCTCTGATCGTTACTTTTGAATGTTCTCTGAATGTTACTTTTGAATGTTCTCTGAATGTTACTTTTGAATGTTCTCTGAACGTTACTTTTGAATGTTCTCTGAACGTTACTTTTGAATGTTCTCTGAATGTTACTTTTGAATGTTCTCTGAACGTTACTTTTGAATGTTCTCTGATCGTTACTTTTGAATGTTCTCTGATCGTTACTTTTGAATGTTCTCTGAACGTTACTTTTGAATGTTCACTGATCGTTACTTTTGAATGTTCTCTGAACGTTACTTTTGAATGTTCTCTGAACGTTACTTTTGAATGTTCTGTGATCGTTACTTTTCAATGTTCTCTGATCGTTACTTTTGAATGCTCTCTGATCGTTACTTTTGAATGCTCTCTGATCGTTACTTTAGAATGTTCTCTGATCGTTACTTTTGAATGCTCTCTGATCGTTACTTTTGAATGCTCTCTGATCGTTACTTTTGAATGTTCTCTGATCGTTACTTTTGAATGTTCTCTGATCGTTACTTTTGAATGTTCTCTGATCGTTACTTTTGAATGTTCTCTGAACGTTACTTTTGAATGTTCTCTGAACGTTACTTTTGAATGTTCTCTGAACGTTACTTTTCAATGTTCTCTGTACGTTACTTTTGAATGTTCTCTGAAAGTTACTTTCGAATGTTCTCTGTACGTTACTTTCGAATGTTCTCTGAATGTTACTTTTGAATGTTCTCTGTACGTTACTTTTGAATGTTCTCTGATCGTTACTTTCGAATGTTCTCTGAACGTTACTTTTGAATGTTCTCTGATCGTTACTTTTGAATGCTCTCTGATCGTTACTTTTGAATGTTCTCTGATCGTTACTTTTGAATGTTCTCTGATCGTTACTTTTGAATGTTCTCTGATCGTTACTTTTGAATGTTCTCTGATCGTTACTTTTGAATGCTCTCTGATCGTTACTTTTGAATGTTCTCTGATCGTTACTTTTGAATGTTCTCTGATCGTTACTTTTGAATGTTCTCTGATCGTTACTTTTGAATGTTCTCTGATCGTTACTTTTGAATGTTCTCTGAACGTTACTTTTCAATGTTCTCTGTACGTTACTTTTGAATGTTCTCTGATCGTTACTTTTGAATGTTCTCTGAACGTTACTTTTCAATGTTCTCTGAACGTTACTTTTGAATGTTCTGTGATCGTTACTTTTGAATGTTCTCTGTACGTTACTTTTGAATGTTCTCTGAACGTTACTTTTGAATGTTCTCTGAAAGTTACTTTCGAATGTTCTCTGTACGTTACTTTCGAATGTTCTCTGAATGTTACTTTTGAATGTTCTCTGTACGTTACTTTTGAATGTTCTCTGATCGTTACTTTCGAATGTTCTCTGAACGTTACTTTCGAATGTTCTCTTGACGTTACTTTCGAATGTTCTCTTGACGTTACTTTCGAATGTTCTCTGAACGATACTTTCGAAAGTTCTCTGAACGTTACTTTTCATTGTTCTCTGAAACAAGTAGCAACATTTAAATGTTAGATGAACGTCCAACTGTTTCAGTTCCATGATCAATG
>NW_027508770.1:470000-475000 GCF_051911475.1 Siphateles boraxobius
GTAAAATATATATTAGCATAATATTTAACTTTACAGTTAAATTAAACTTCTATAACTTTTTAACAATATCATTTGTTGAAGTGAAACTGCAATAATCTTCTGAGCGTCTCTTTAAAAGAGACTAACTTTTGTCCTGTAAAGCATTGATGAAGTACAGCCAGTTAAGATCAGATCTGTGATCAGTTCACAAGTTAAACAAGAACGGATTATAATTAGGGCTGTCAATCAACTGAACATTTTATAGGAAGTAATTACATGAATCATTTATTATGCCAGGTGAAGATCATAGAAAGACATTACAGCATTAAATGAGTAAATCAATCGATAGACTTTCACTGCATTCTGTTGTTGAATTTCAGCCACATAGAACAGTCGCACTGAAACTGAACCGACAGCCCTAGTTATAATGTAACGGCGTGTCACTCACACACACACACACACACACACACACACAGTCAACCAATCAGATGTGAGCAAACCCCACTGACGGACAGCATGGGCGTGTCTAAGAAGCCAGTCATCTGAGGGGGGAGGAGCCAATCGTACCACAGGAGGGTTAGTGTATGAACCGCCACTATGGGATGCTGGGAGTCTAAAGCACCAACTAGAGAAGCAAAGCCTGATGGGAGACTCAGAATCAAAGATGGGAAATGAATCCGGGTCTGTGGGTCGAGTGGAACTGCTCTACTGGGTCCGAGAAACTCACCTTCCGAAACATTTTATCCTTGACTGCAGGTCTGGAGATCTAAGGGTTTGAAAGCATCACACGCACACACACACACACACACACACACATCATGCAGTAGAACAGACCTAACATGGACAGGAAATGGCAGGATGTTGCAGAAACCGCATTTTTTAAAGCAGTCGGGTGAATCAAAGGCCAATCACACCCAACACAAACACAAGAGGAAATATGCATTCAAAGAAATCACCCGTTAACAAAGTGATACAAAAAAAACCCTGAGTGATATTAAAAATCTGGCTTTCTGAAGCTTTCAGCAGCCAATAAGAGTGCAGGACTCAGGATTTCTCGCAGAATCAGGATAATCAGAGCAGAAACAGAATTGAAAACTCCAGAGATTCGCTTTCGTTCAGGGATGTGAACGTTTCTCAGAGACAGTATGTTGAGATGTACGGTTCGCGTCACATTGTCAGGTGGTTCTTGGTGTGAACAGATCTTCAAGTCGAGCAGCTGAGACACACACACACACACACACACACACACACACACACACACACACACACACACACACACACACTCATGTGATCAGCAACACGGACTCTCACCTGTCTTCCTTTGGGCTGAATAGTTGATGGCAGATCCTGCATAGACAAGATTTCTTTATAAACTGTTCAATTACTACTAACTTTCACTTTCAAATATAAATATTAGGTGTTTGAAAAAACTGACGGCTTGGGGCGTTTTCACACTGGACTTGTTTGTTTCAAAACCTGGTGCGTTTTCTCCCTTAGTTCGGTGCATTTAGGCATATTTGAACACGGAAATCGTGCTCGGATTCACACCGTTTCGGTTGAGCTTTGGTCGAGCTTCTGTTGAATTTAGGTTGAGTTTAGGTTGAGTTTAGATTGAGCTTCGGTTGAGTTTAGGTCGAGCTTCGGTTGAGCTTCGGTTGAGTTTATGTTGAGTTTATGTTGAGCTTCGGTTGAGTTTAGGTTGAGTTTAGGTTGAACTTCGGTTGAGCTTCCGTTGTGTTTAGGTTGAGCTTCGGTTGAGCTTTCATTGAGTTTAGGTTGAGCTTCGGTTGAGTTTAGGTTGAGCTTCAGTTGAGCTTAGGTTGAGCTTCGATTGACCTTCGGCTGAGTTTAGGTTGAGATTCGATTGAGTTTAGGTTGAGTTTTGGTTGAGCTTCGGTTGAGTTTAGGTTGAGCTTCGATTGAGCTTCGGTTGAGCTTCGGTTGAGTTTAAATTGAGCTTATGTTGAGTTTAGGTTGAGTTTAGGTAGAGCTTTGGTTGAGTTTAGGTTGAGCTTCGGTTGAGCTTCGGTTGAGTTTAGGTTGAGCTTCGGTTAAGTTTAGGTTGATCGTCGGTTGAGTTTAGGTAGAATTTAGGTTGAGTTTAGTTTGAGCTTCGGTTGAGATTCGGTTGAGTTTAGATTGAGCTTCGGTTGAGTTTCGGTTGAGTTTCGGTTGAGTTTCGGTTGAGCTTCGATTGAGTTTAGGTTGAGATTAGGTTGAGCTACGGTTGAGTTTAGGTTGAGCTTCAGTTGAGCTTCGGTTGAGTTTATGTTGAGTTTATGTTGAGCTTCGGTTGAGTTTAGGTTGAGCTTCGGTTGAGCTTCGGTTGAGCTTCCGTTGTGTTTAGGTTGAGCTTTGGTTGAGCTTCTATTGAGTTTAGGTTGAGCTTCAGTTGAGTTTAGGTTGAGCTTCAGTTGAATTTAGGTTGAGCTTCGGTTGAGTTTAGGTTGACCTTCGGTTGAGTTTTGGTTGACCTTCGGTTGAGTTTTCTGTTGAGTTTATGTTGAGCTTCGGTTGAGTTTAGGTTGAGCTTCGGTTGAGCTTCGGTTGAGCTTCCATTGAGTTTAGGTTGAGCTTCAGTTGAGTTTAGGTTGAGCTTCAGTTGAATTTAGGTTGAGCTTCGGTTGAGTTTAGGTTGACCTTCGGTTGAGTTTTGGTTGACCTTCGGTTGAGTTTTCTGTTGAGTTTTAGTTGAGCTTCGGTTGAATTTAGGTTGATCTTCGATTGAGCTTCGGTTGAGTTTAGGTTGAGCTTCGGTTGAGTTTAGGTTGAGATTAGGTCGAGCTTTGGTTGAGTTTAGGTTGAGCTTCGGTTGAGCTTCGGTTGAGTTTAAGTTGAGCTTAGGTTGAGTTTAGTTTGAGTTTTGGTTGAGCTTCGGCTGAGTTTAGGTTGAGCTTCGGTTGAGTTTAGGTTGAGCTTCGGTTGAGTTTAGGTTGAGTTTTGGTTGAGTTTAGGTTGAGCTTCGGTTTAGTTTAGTTTGAGTTTTGGTTGAGCTTCGGCTGAGTTTAGGTTTAGTTTAGGTTGAGCTTCGATTGAGTTTATGTTGAGCTTCGGCTGAGTTTAGGTTTAGTTTAGGTTGAGCTTCGGTTGAGTTTAGGTTGAGCTTCGGTTGAGTTTAGGTTGAGTTTTGGTTGAGTTTAGGTTGAGCTTCGGTTTAGTTTAGTTTGAGTTTTGGTTGAGCTTCGGCTGAGTTTAGGTTTAGTTTAGGTTGAGCTTCGGTTTAGTTTAGGTTGAGCTTCGGTTGAGGTGAGAAAGGAATCTGACCGGAATGACAGCGAACCAAACCGAGAAGAAAATGCAACATTGTAACAAACTAAATAGCTATTTTGGGAACATAGCAAATGAACTACCGGTCTGAAAACGCCCTCAAACTGTTTAAACATACAATAATGGGTTTTTTCACCCAAAAATGAAATTACTTAACGTAAGACTTTAATTCATGAAGATATTTCTAATTGAAAGTCTCTTCATCCAAAACTAAAGGGATGGTAAAATAAACCCATAAGAATGGAGCGGTTTAATCCAGATCTTCTGAAGAGACACAATCAACAGTTTTGATTTATGCTTTTGTCCACATATAAACATTGATCAGCTTATGGGTTTGTAGAGACATGAGGCAAACTAACTGATTATAGAATTTCATTTTTGGGTGACCTTTCCCTTTAACACCACAGTGTTTACAATCCACAGTACTGCAAGAAAAGAGTCTAAGCTTTCATCTAACCATATGAACCCATAATGCATTGTGCTGTGGTTTTGTAGGACTCTCTGTAGACTGTTGTCTTACTAAGATGGAGCTGGTGACGCTGGAGTGTCCGTTGGCAGGAGACTGTCTGGACAGATCCGGGGAATCTTTCTGAAACGCCACAGAAACACAGGAAGACGTTGTCAAACACACACTGCTGGTGTTCAAGGAGTGGCCAGAAGGGGGCGCTCTGGGGAAACACTTACATCACAGGACAGAGACTGGCTGCGGTAACTGGGCACGATTTTAAAGGTGATGCTGCCACGCATCTCGCGCTGAGAGAAAACACAAACACACACAAATACATGACTTAAACTGATGCATACACATTAACTGTGTGTGTGTGGGTGTGTGTGTGTGTGTGTGTGTGTGTGAGAGAGTGTGTAAGTGTGTGTTTGTGTGTGAGTGTGTATGTGTGTGTTTGCGTGTGTGTTTGTGTTTGTGTGTGTGTGTGAGTGTGTAAGTGTTTGTTTGTGTGTGTGTGTGTGTGTGTGTGTGTGAGAGAGTATATTAGAGTGAGTGTGTGTTTGTGTGTATAAGTGAGTGTGTGTGTGTGTGTGTGTGTGTGTGTGTGTGTGTGTGTGTGTGTGTGTGTGTGTGAGAGAGTATATTAAAGTGAGTGTGTGTTTGTTTGTGTGTATAAGTGAGTGTGTGTGTGTGTGTGTAAGTGTGTGTGTGTGTGAGTGTGTAAGTGTGTGTTTGTGTGTATAAGCGAGTGTGTGTGTGTGTGTGTGAGAGAGAGAGTACATTAGAGTGAGTGTGTTTTTGTGTGTAAAAGTGAATGTGTGTGTGTATGTGTGTGTGAGAGTATATTAGAGTGAGTGTGTGTTTGTGTGTGTATAAGTGTGTGTATGTGTGTGAGTGTGTGTGAGTGTGTGTGTGTGTGTGTGTGTGTGTGTGTCTGTGTGTGTGTGTGTGTTTATACAAATTTGTACCCACAAGTGAGTTGTGAGTTAAATCTGACAATATTCCCCAAAACTCTCCTTTTGGGGACGTCCTCGTTTGTAAAATTACAAAAGTCCAAACATTTTTATTTTATTTATAAAAACAGAAAGTTAGCTGCGAGGGCTGATGTGTGGTTTAGGGTTAGGGTTAGGTTAGAGAATATGTCCTCATTTAGAGAAGTGAGTTAATGTGCGTCAAATCTGCTTTCAGTGTCAATATACGGAATTATGGATGTTATGCTGATTAAGATCTGTTCTGTTCATTGGCTTAATACGTCATAATTAGTTTCAAGTTAACCTCGATTATAGTCGATACACACTGCAAATCATGA
>NW_027508770.1:480000-492500 GCF_051911475.1 Siphateles boraxobius
CTGGAAATAACATTTTCATTCACAACCAGGGTTTGAAATTAATTTATTCACTCACCGGCCAATTTGGCTACTAAATTTTTAAGTTACCGGCCATTCAGAACTTCTACTAGCCAAAACAAATAAAAGCAAATAAATATGTACAGTGATTTACACAAACTTCCAGCAAAGTGAGTAAACATAATAATAACACGCCATTGGCTCGAGATCTGACAGCGTTTCCCGCCACTGAAGATTTGAACCCGCATTCGGCAGGTGTTCATCTCAAACCCTGATCCCAGCGTCTGTTTTTGCCCGGTTCATGGAAACTATGATTTATAATGTCATCGGTCACATGATCCTGTTCTTTTAGAGTCACTAGCACTGGTCAGTCATTAAAGAGCATCATATTGAAGTCCATCCAGATTGTGATTGGCTGTTTCATGATAAACACTCATGCTCTGATCCATTAAACAAGGTGAGGATGGAAACATCTCACAACAGATGATCATGAGCACGAGTGTTTATTCATCGAGCAGCACACGCGTGTTATTGGAGCCAGACTCGGCTGTGTGTGTGTGTGTGTGTGTGTGTGTGTGTGTGTGTGTGTGTGTGTGTGTGTGTGTGTGTGAGACACACCTCTTTGGCTCTCTGGACGGCATCGCTGGGAGGATTCCTGATCTGAGGCGACGAGCGCGTGTTGATCTTATCATACAGCTGAAACACAGTCAGTTCAGTTCATCAGTCACATGACCATCAACCAGAAACACACACAAACACACACATCAAACTCTCACTCTCACACACACACACACACACACACACACACACACACAATCACACTCATTCACTCTCACTCACAAACACACACACACACACATCAAACTCCCTCTCTCTCTCTCTCTCTCACACACACACACACACACACACACACACACACACACACTCAATCACTCAAAATAAAGAGTGAAAATCATGTGACAGAAACAAGTTTATAAACTAATCCTGAATATTGTTTGTCTTTTTAATTATTAATCATCCATTACAGTGATTTACAGTCGCTAGGACACATTTCTCAATACTTGGGTCACTTTTTCTTCACTCTTCACACAGTGAGCACAACAGAAGTATATGTGGGATAAACTGTGGATCATTTATCATTGCTGTGGCACAAAATGCATTCAATGACCACATCTTTCAAATTATATTAATTATTTTCTCACTTCGACACAACAACCACCAAAACTCTGTGTGTTTACAGGCCAATTTGCACATGTTTGTTTTCAAAACTGGTAAACTTATGTTCAAAACAATAACATAATACAAAACTGAATATGACAGCAATTTGCTACATTTCTAAAGTAATATTGTAATGAAATATATTTCCAATCTAAAAATGAAATGCTATAAAAACAATTGGACCAACCACAGCTGATTCCTACTGTATCGTGGATGGTGTGTATATAAATTATTGTATTTTGGAATTACTCTGTGCAAAAAAGAAAAATACATAAAATATATTGAAGCACTGCATCATTTCTGCTTCACTCCAGTAACATCTATTGCAGTGAATTCTAAACAGTAGACAGCTGTGCTTATTTTACAGAAGAAAACATTGTATAATAATACCTGGTGTTAGTGTTTTTTAGGTCATTGTGTGTTTGTTGTCTGTCAGCCTTTGCTAGTGTGATGGAAGAATGTGTTGAGACATGCATGAAGTGATTTGGTAGTTTTAGTGCATTTAGAAAGGGAAATGAACTGCTGTGCCGAGCTGGAAGTTGCTTTGGAGAACTGTGTGAAGAGTTTTGACAAAGTGACTTAAGTATTGAGAAATGTGTCCTAGCGACTGTAAAAAACTGTAAATTACAGCAAGTTTGATTGGCAGTGGTGTGTGTCAGACTCTCATGAATCTTGTCATGTAGTGACACACACACACACACTCTACCCACTGTCTAGACACTAGTCAAATGTGCCGTCTTCAAAACTCTCGCTGTGCGCAGCTGACGACTCCACTTTATTTTCCATCATCATCATCATCATCATCATCATCATTGTGATGTCACAGGCGTCTGTAAAACCCTGCAGGATCGTCTGGTTCTCCAGATTCAGCGATGAGTATGAGTGTGTGTGAGTGTGTGTGTGAGTGTGAGTGTGAGTGTGTGTGTGTGTGTGTGTGTGTGTGTGTGTGAGAGTGTGTGTGAGTGAGTGTGTGAGTGAGTGAGTGTGTGTGTGTGTGAGTGTGTGTGTGTGTGTGTGTGTGTGAACTCACATCCAGCAGTGTGTGCAGATGTTGGTCCTGGAAGACGCTGTGCAGGAAGTCCAGATCTTTCTCACTGCAGTCCGTCAGTGCATGAATCTCCTCCAGACTGTCCAGCACCTGAGACACGGCCCCTGAACACACACACACACACACACACACACCCATCAGCCACACACACACCAGCTCACTGCTCACTCGTGAATGTGCATGAACACAGAAACAGACATGGAAGCCCTGAAGCTGCTGAGACGCTCGTGTGTGTGCAGGAAATGAGAGGAATCGTGGTTTATATTGTCTTGAGTCGCGTTTGATCAAGTGTTTCAGTGGAAAACGATGACAGCACTCAGAAACATGCAAGACAACAGATGAAGATGAAGGTGAAGGTGAAGGTGTTGTCTGGGTGGCAAGCAAAGACTACTGGGATACCTACTTTCTGCAGCAAGCAATCCTACAGTACAGGCAGCGTTAGAAACAACAACAACAACAACTCAGTGAGATTACTGGAAGACACACACACA
Organism: Siphateles boraxobius; assembly: GCF_051911475.1. Lineage (NCBI taxonomy): Eukaryota > Metazoa > Chordata > Actinopteri > Cypriniformes > Leuciscidae > Siphateles > Siphateles boraxobius. The sequence continues at coordinate 482,755 of NW_027508770.1, forward strand.
CACACACACACAGAAGACACCAGTATACGGAGACCCTGATACACTTCAGACAAATCATTTTGAACAAAATCAGGCCAAAACGAAATTTGTTTGGAGTTTTTTTCGAGTGTCCCGGAAACGTTCGCTGCGGCTTCTAAACTCCTCTGACCTCCTATTGGTCCGTGGTGATGATGTAATAGGTGGGTGTGTCTCTGAGGCTCCGCCTTCTTTGAGATGTAAATCTTCTCTGGTTCATTTCTTCTGTTCAGTCCGTCAAGGTCAGAATAAAATCATGAAGAAACTGAAGCTGTAGGTCTTAGTGAAAGATAATTGAATACGGTAAAGCTGCTGCTTTGACCCTCTGGTGCTCTTCTTCGCATGGCGTCAAAAATTACTAAATTTTTATTTATTTTTGTCAATGAAATAAATGTACTATATTTTAGTTTGATAATGTTTTTTATTTCATATTTTGTATTTTTAGGGGATTTTATGGTACTAAATTATATTTATGCTGTATTTATAATCCATTTATTCACTTTTTGAGCATAGACCTGAAAATTAAATTTAAAACTTAAACTGGGAAATCTTGAATGCTTTAGAGCGACAGACTGAAGTTTGATCTCTTTTCAAAGTCGACACTTGGCAGATTATTGCTGAAGTGCAAAAAGTTACAAAATGTTACGTTTATTGTTGTGAAAAATATGCATACATACAATTTTAAATTTTGATATGAATTATATAATTTTCAAAATCATATTTCACTCTAAAACTGCAAGAAAATCGAAGCCATAAATCTGCGTCAGTCAAAATGCGTCATTTCTGACGTGAGGAGCACAAGTGTGAATATGGTTTCAGGACCATTTAACCTGTTCTAATCATGGCCATGATTTTTTTTTCACACAGCAAGTGCCAAACCTTTAACAAGTTTCATACTATTCCAAAGAAAAAAAAAGAAAGAAAAAAAACTGAAAATGTTTATCTTTTTGACCAAAGATCACCAAAGCAATCTATTGTATAAAGTGTTGTATAAATAAACGTGACGCGACTGAAGAGTCTGAATCTCAGATAAAGATATTTCAGATATTTTTTCCTCTACGCAATGAGAAGCAGAACTTCACTGCGAGTATATCGGGGACTGAGCGTCTGCAGTACAGAGACACTCTATCCCACAATGCAATGCACTTCCTCCACCATCTCCAAAAATATCAAATCTGATCAGACATTTCTACACAAAACTAAATTAAAAATTGTAATAAACATGCAATGCAATGTGACACAGTAGCACGCTAGTGTCTTAGTGGAACAATGCCTGCAGTTTCTGAAGCAGTGTTTAGTGTTTTGTGTGCAGTGTGTTCAGTGTGCAGTATTTAGTGTGCAGTGTGTTTAGTGTGCAGTGTTTCGTGTGCAGTGTTTAGTGTGCAGTGTTTCGTGTGCAGTGTGTTTAGTGTGCAGTGTTTAGTGTGCAGTGTTTCGTGTGCAGTGTGTTTAGTGTGCAGTGTGTGTAGTGTGCAGTGTCTCGTGTGCAGTGTGTTTAGTGTGCAGTGTTTAGTGTGCAGTGTTTCGTGTGCAGTGTGTTCAGTGTGCAGTGTTTAGTGTGTAGTGTTTCGTGTGCAGTGTGTTTAGTGTGCAGGTTTTGTGTCCAGTGTGTAGTGTGTATTGTTTAGTGTGCAGTGTGCAGGTTTTGTGTGTATTGTGTAATGTGCAATGTTTAGTGTATAGTGTTTTGTGTGCAGTGTGTTCAGTGTGGAGTGTTTAGTGTGTAGTGTTTAGTGTGCAGTATTTAGTGTGCAGTGTGTTTAGTGTGCAGTGTTTCGTGTGCAGTGTGTGTAGTGTGCAGGTTTTGTGTGCAGTGTGCAGTGTGTTTAGTGTGCAGTGTGTGTAGTGTGCAGTGTTTCGTGTGCAGTGTGTGTAGTGTGCAGGTTTTGTGTGCAATGTGCTTAGTGTGCAGTGTGTTCAGTGTGCAGTATTTAGTGTGCAGTGTGTGTAGTGTGCAGGTTTTGTGTGCAGTGTGTTTAGTGTGCAGTATTTAGTGTGCAGTGTGTTTAGTGTGCAGTGTTTCGTGTGCAGTGTGTGTAGTGTGCAGGTTTTGTGTGCAGTGTGCTTAGTGTGCAGTGTGTTCAGTGTGCAGTATTTAGTGTGCAGTCTGTTTAGTGTGCAGTATTTAGTGTGCAGTATTTAGTGTGCAGTGTGTTTAGTGTGCAGTATTTAGTGTGCAGTGTGTTTAGTGTGCAGTATTTAGTGTGCAGTATTTAGTGTGCAGTGTGTTTAGTGTGCAGTATTTAGTGTGCAGTATTTAGTGTGCAGTGTGTTTAGTGTGCAGTGTGTTTAGTGTGCAGTGTTTCGTGTGCAGTGTGTGTAGTGTGCAGGTTTTGTGTGTAGTGTGCAGTGTGTAGTGTGCAGTGCGCAGGTTTTCTTTGTAGTGTGCAGTGTCCAGTGTGCAGGTTTTGTGTGTAGTGTGCAGGTTTTGTGTGTAGTGTGCAGTGTGTAGTGTCCAGTGTGCAGGCTTTGTGTGTAGTGTGCAGTGTGTAGTGTGTAGGTTTTGTGTGTAGTGTGTAGTGTGCAGGTTTTCTGTGTAGTGCGCAGGTTTTGTGTGCAGTGTGCAGGTTGTGTGTGTAGTGTGCAGTGTGCAGGTTTTGTGTGCAGTGTGCAGGTTATGTGTGTAGTGTGCAGGTTTAGTGGGTAGTGTATAGTGTGCAGGTTTAGTGTATAGTGTGCAGGTTTAGTGTGCAGTGTGCAGGTTTAGTGGGTAGTGTATAGTGTGCAGGTTTAGTGTATAGTGTGCAGGTTTAGTGTGCAGTGTGCAGGTTTAGTGTGTAGTGTATAGTGTGCAGGTTTAGTGTATAGTGTGCAGGTTTAGTGTGCAGTGTGCAGGTTGTGTGTGTAGTGTGCAGTGTGCAGGTTTTGTGTGCAGTGTGCAGGTTGTGTGTGTAGTGTGTAGTGTGCAGGTTTTGTGTGCAGTGTGCAGGTTATGTGTGTAGTGTGCAGGTTTAGTGGGTAGTGTATAGTGTGCAGGTTTAGTGTATAGTGTGCAGGTTTAGTGTGCAGTGTGCAGGTTTAGTGGGTAGTGTATAGTGTGCAGGTTTAGTGTATAGTGTGCAGGTTTAGTGTGCAGTGTGCAGGTTTAGTGTGTAGTGTATAGTGTGCAGGTTTAGTGTATAGTGTGCAGGTTTAGTGTGCAGTGTGCAGGTTTAGTGTGTAGTGTGCAGGTTTAGTGGGTAGTGTATAGTGTGCAGGTTTAGTGTATAGTGTGCAGGTTTAGTGTGCAGTGTGCAGGTTTAGTGTGTAGTGTGCAGGTTATGTGTGTAGTGTGCAGGTTTAGTGTGCAGTGTGCAGGTTTAGTGTGTAGTGTGCAGGTTTAGTGGGTAGTGTATAGTGTGCAGGTTTAGTGTATAGTGTGCAGGTTTAGTGTGCAGTGTGCAGGTTTAGTGTATAGTGTGCAGGTTATGTGTGTAGTGTGCAGTGTGCAGTGAGAGGGAAACAGAAACACTGTGGACCAGCAGCTCGACAGGAACACACTTTATGCTTTATGGGCAGAATTTCTCTGTCAATTTATTACTCGGGTTGATATTGATGATATTGATGAATATTGATGATATTGATGAATATTTCTCTGCTTTTGAGTGTGATCATGAACAGTGGATGTGACCGGTGAACAGTGATGTCGGCTTGCGCTCAGAACACTGAGGACGAAACCACAGCTACAGGAAGTGAGAGTTTAATTTTGCGATAGAGAAGTGTCTGCTGTTTCTCAATACTGACACTTCCTCTGCATTAGACCCACGCTAGAATAATGCTAGCATTAGCATCAGTAAGCAGAACAGACCACACTCTCCACTTCCTGCTACGACTGGCTTCAAATATTGATTTCTTGATTTTAATAGATTGTTATTTTGAAAAACTGATATCTTAAACCCCAAGAGTAGATATTTTAGTCTGATGAGGAAATAAAACTGTGTAGCGCCTCCTATCCAGTAATCAGCTTTAATATGAAACACATATTGTTAATGTTAATATAATAACATTATATTATACCTGTTTTAATAACGCATCAGTAAATATTGAAAGTAATATTAACTAAGATGAATAAATGCTAAAGAAGTGTTGTTGATTCTTAGTTCATGTTAACTAAGGTAGTAATCTAATGTTCACTAATGAACCTTATTGTAAAGTCTTACCAATATTTAATTTGCTTAAATAAATAATCATTTTATGACAGCCACCATTAAAATGTTTATATATTTTTTTTAAACAATAAAAGAATGTATTATTATAATGTTTCCACTATAAAAAGTGGCTTATGTGTGTAATGTGTTCAGCAGCGATGCGCTAACTGGAGTTCCTGTATAATCTACAGCTGAGAAACGGCACTGTTCCTGAAATATTAAATATATATCTATCTATGAATCGCTACAGAATCGAGTGGCGAGATCGTGATGATCCTCCAGTGTTCACACTCGCTCATCATGAAACAACTGAACACATTTACATATCAATTATTCATTTCCACAGAACCATAAAAGGCAAATCTTTAGTTTGTTCGGTGACACTTTACAATAAGGTCCCATTAGTTCATGTTAATTATGACATAATTATAACATTAACAATCAATGAGCAATGCATTTGTTACAGTATCTATGAACTATGTTCATATTTGTTATTATAAAAATACACTTGTTCAATGTTAGTTCATGTCAGCTCAGCTCTATTAACAAATACAACTTTTGATTTAAAAAAATGTATTAGTAAATAACATGAACTGAAATGAACAAATGCTGTAGAAATAATATTTCATCTCAGTTCATGTAAAAATCTGTATTTAACACTGAGCAATGTATTTGTAGAAAATTTAATAATTTGTCAATGTTAGTTAAAAATGCAATTATCAATCGTTCATGTTAGTTTACAATGCATTATACAATCGAATATAACTTTTGATTTATAACGTATTAGCAAATGTTGAAATTAACTTGAACTAATATTAATAAATGCTGCAGAATTATTGTTCACCGCTAGTTGATGTAAACTTTGTAATGTAAAGTTTGACCTTTTGCTCAAGTATTTCATAATCCTGATGATGCTTTACAGTAGAGCGGATTCTGAGACGTGTTCCTGCTCCTCGAGGTCAGCTGACCTCCACCAATCCTGCTCCTCGAGGTCAGCTGACCTCCACCAGACTCTCACTCTGACTGATGAACCAATCCTGCTCCTCGAGGTCAGCTGACCTCCACCAATCCTGCTCCTCGAGGTCAGCTGACCTCCACCAGACTCTCACTCTGACTGATGAACCAATCCTGCTCCTCGAGGTCAGCTGACCTCCACCAATCCTGCTCCTCGAGGTCAGCTGACCTCCACCAGACTCTCACTCTGACTGATGAACCAATCCTGCTCCTCGAGGTCAGCTGACCTCCACCAGACTCTCACTCTGACTGATGAACCAATCCTGCTCCTCGAGGTCAGCTGACCTCCACCAGACTCTCACTCTGACTGATGAAGCAGACACAGATCCAGAAATGACAGGAGTGTGTGTGTTCTCACGAGGGGACGTACCTGAAGACGTGGGGTCCTCTGAGAAATCATGCATGTCTTCGGGGGGGTCGCCGTAAAACGAGTTGAACTTGTGACTTGAGACGGCAGCGAGGACGGCACCCTGTCAATCAAACAAACACACACACACACACACACACACACACACACACACACACACACACACACACACACACACACACACACACACACACACACACACAAATCTCTTTATTTCTCTCATTATGCAGATTATTTTTGATCAAATTTTTCTGAACCGCAGACATTTGACATTTGACTTCCAGAGATCTGGTCAAACCACTCGTTGTCACCTTTACACACACACACACACACACACACACACCTCTATTCTTCTTGTCTCAAACAGTCACAGATCTGACTAAACATTTGAAGAATTAGAACATCCTGTGCTTTCATGTGGGAGTGCGAGTCTGTCAATGACAACTTTACTCACACTCACCCAAACCACCAGAAGTGTGGAAGAGTTCGATCCGTCTAACGACACTGCGATCAGTTACAGCATACCACACTTTACAACACACTTTACAACACACTTTACAACACACTTCATAACACTACATAACACACCGCATCAGGGTTCTACGCTAAGGTTTTTCCCAAGGAGCACATGTGAGCACACAAAGACATTTTGGAGCGCAGTGAAAAATGTTCAAGTAACAGAGTTTAACAGACTGTTTATTATATATATATAAACACAACGTGTGTGTGCTCCTTCTCTTTCTGTTCAACTATGGTGTGAAACCGTCGTTTTGATGCAGAAGTATAAATCACACTTTACAATCACTTTAGTAAAACAGAACAAGGGGAACGTGTTGCTCTCAGGAGGAAGAGCACATCGGCACACCTGTGAATCTGCATCTTTCACTGCAGAGGCTTTTTACACAACATGGAGGAGAAACTAGTTTCAATGAGAGTATTAGTATTTACTAGTATTAGTCGACTAAAACTAGACTAAAAATAAAACAATTTAGATGACTAAAATATAATGGGTTTAGTTCAATTGTAATGCATTAATGTAGAATTTCTCTAAAATGCCCAAACCCATATACTCCCGGAGAAAACATCTATTAACCTGTTAATATGAACGATTTTAAAGTTTGAACATGTAATACATATACAGATTAAATAAACCCACTTTTCATAAAGTAGAATAGTCTTCTTTCAATGAATGATATATGCTTTCTTTATAACTACTTGCATACATCATTCTTTATTATTTCAAGCACCAGACATATTTATTTGTATGAATGAAATATAATGAATCCTTATTAAAGCTATTAACGAGCAGTGAATGCTTTTCTCTTTTGTTGCTTGATCATTAATAAGGACACAGACTGCATTAGGTTTATTACTCACTGTCACTTTAAGACATCGGATCATGTCCAATGACATGCGGATCCAATTGCACTGATACACATCCGATACACTCTCAACTGTTTAAGACTTAACCGACACAGTTTACTGCTGCGTCCCAATTCGCATACTATCCGTCCTAAATAGTGTGCGAAAATAGAATACTCTCCAAAACGGACATTTCGACATAATGTTGTGTATTTGTCCATTCAGAAACGAAAGAGCTAAATACAGTCCTCGCGCAGATCTATATGACTGCTCTACTCATTCTCCCAAACGTTTACATTTTATAATATTTCATGAGACATGCAGCGCATGTGAACCCGTGTGCCGCTGGTATATCAGCAGCACGTCCCTAATACTACAGGACAAATATGCGCATCTACAAACGCACATCAGTTCTGACTGGAGCGCTTCCCAAATCGTCACTATCTAACATTTTTGTCTAGTTTTTATTCGTTGACGAAAATGTCAATAGATTTTCGTCATAGTTTTTGTCATTCAAAACTATTTTTATTTAGTTATCTTCTCGTTTTCGATTATGGTAGGTTGTAGTTACTCGCACATTGTGCTCGTAAATCATTTTTCCGGTTCGATTTTTAGGGGCATATGCGAGCAAAATGGTCGCACTGTAGAGCCCTGCGCATAACACACTTCATAACACACTGCATAACACACTGCATAACACACTGCATAACACACCGCATAACACACCGCATAACACACCGCATAACATACTTCATTACACACTTCATAACACACTGCATAACACACTGCACAACACACTGCATAACACACTTCATAACACACTGCATAACACACTGCATAACACACTGCATAACACACTGCATAACACACTTCATAACACTTTACAACACACTTTACAACACACTTCATAACACACTTCATAACACACTGCATAACACACCGCATAACACACTTCATAACACACTTCATAACACACTTCATAACACACTGCATAACACACCTCATAACACACTGCATAACACACTTCATAACACACTGCATAACACACTGCATAACACACCGCATAACACACTTCATAACACACTTCATAACACACTGCATAACACACTTCATAACACACTGCATAACACACTGCATAACACACCGCATAACACACTTCATAACACACTTCATAACACACTGCATAACACACTGCATAACACACTGCATAACACACTGCATAACACACTGCATAACACACTGCATAACACACTGCATAACACACCGCATAACACACCGCATAACACACTTCATAACACACTTCATAACACACTTCATAACACACTGCATAACACACCTCATAACACACTGCATAACACACTTCATAACACACTGCATAACACACTGCATAACACACCGCATAACACACTTCATAACACACTTCATAACACACCGCATAACACACTTCATAACACACTTCATAACACTTCATAACACTTCATAACACACTTCATAACACACTTCATAACACACTGCATAACACACTGCATAACACACTTCATAACACACTTCATAACACACTGCATAACACACTTCATAACACACCGCATAACACACTTCATAACACACTTCATAACTCTTCATAACACACTTCATAACACACTGCATAACACACTGCATAACACACTGCATAACACACTTCATGACACACTTCATGACACACTTCATGACACACTTCATGACACACTGCATGACACACTGCATGACACACTGCATAACACACTTCATAACACACTGCATAACACACTTCATAACACACTTCATAACACACTTCATAACACACTTCATTACACACTTCAAAACACACTGCATAACACACTGCATAACACACTTCATAACACACTTCATTACACACTTCATAACACACTTCATAACACACTTCATAACACACTGCATAACACACTGCATAACACACTTCATTACACACTTCATAACACACTGCATAACACACCTCATAACACACTGCATAACACACTGCATAACACACTTCATTACACACTTCATAACACACCGCATAACACACTTCATAACACACTTCATAACACTTCATAACACTTCATAACACACTTCATAACACACTTCATAACACACTTCATAACACTTCATAACACACTTCATAACACACTTCATAACACACTTCATAACACACTGCATAACACACTTCATTACACACTTCATAACACACTTCATAACACTTCATAACACACTTCATAACACACTTCATAACACACTGCATAACACACTTCATAACACACTTCATTACACACTTCATAACACACTTCATAACACTTCATAACACACTTCATAACACACTGCATAACACACTGCATAACACACTTCATAACACACTGCATAACACACTGCATAACACACTTCATAACACACTTCATAACACACTGCATAACACACTTCATAACACACTTCATTACACACTTCATAACACACCGCATAACACACCTCATAACACTTCATAACACTTCATAACACACTTCATAACACACTTCATAACACACTTCATAACACTTCATAACACACTTCATAACACACTTCATAACACACTGCATAACACACTGCATAACACACTTCATAACACACTTCATAACACACTTCATTACACACTTCATAACACACTTCATAACACACTGCATAACACACTTCATAACACACTTCATTACACTCTTCATTACACACTTCATAACACACTTCATAACACACTTCATAACACACTTCATAACACACTTCATAACACACTTCATTACACACTTCATAACACACTTCATAACACTTCATAACACTTCATAACACACTTCATAACACACTTC
>NW_027508770.1:502500-510000 GCF_051911475.1 Siphateles boraxobius
TGTGTGTGTGAGTGTGTGTGTGTGAGTGTGTGTGTGTGTGTGTGTGTGTGACGGGTAGGTTTAGGGACAGAGGCAGTGTAAGGGGATAGAATATAAAGTTTGTCCAGTATAAAATCCATTAGTCCTATGGAATGTCCTCACAAGGATAGCAAAACAAACCTGTGTGTGTGTGTGTGTGTGTGTGTGTGTGTGTGTGTGTGTGTGTGTGTGTGTGTGTGTGTGTGTGTGTGTGTGTGTGTGTGTGTGTGTGTGTGATTGTGTTATTCAACAGATGCCATTAACAAAACAGACAGAGAAACATATGTGCGTACATGAATACACTTCATACTACGTATGATTCAGGAAATATGTAGATTGCTCCGCTAAAATGGGCAGAGTTCCATATTTAAAAAAAAAGATTTAAAAAAAGCTTTCTATAGAAACATTTTGACAACTAAAAATATGCTAAATGTATGAAATTACCATTTTAGCATGCAATAAGCACACATGGTCCTCATGATCAATTTCCTCTAACCTCTAATTTCCTTTAACCTTTAATTCAATATTCAACAATATTATTGATCTCCTGCACCGACACCATTATACAAGAACTGGACAATGACATCACAGTTTACTCCAGAGCGGATATATATATATATATAAATGAACTAAATTAATAACTATTACAACAAAAATTAAACTTCACTGAACTTACTTAAGCTGGACTGTGACGCTATTTTCTTCTAGAACAAACTTTGTTGCATTATTTTCCTGTTATCTCTGTAAAGCTGCTGTGAAACTCTGTGTTGTAAAGCGCTGTATAATAAAGCTGACTGGACTTGTGTGAAGAAGCGTCATGAAATCATTTCTGAAATGTCAGCGGCCTTCTGTTAATGGAATCATGATTAATCCAACTTTGTTAAATAAACATTTTGATTTTACTATTTACAGCTCATATATCAAATTTAAAAAAAAATAATTAAATTTTTTAAAAATTACGTAAAATTATTCCTTTTTACACGTGTAGATTTAGCAGACGCTTTATTCAGAGCAAATTACAATAACACAAGCAGAAGAGATTTGAGGAAAAAACACGGTTTCATAAATACCAGAATTAATACTGATAGAGTGGAAGTGCACAGAAATAGAAAAAGCAAGTGTGAATTTACTTTCATTGTGCTGAGTACAAATATATATCAGTTCCTTCAGGATGTCACGGGACCTTTTCAGGTTTTTGCAGCATAAAATGACTAATTTTGCGGTGGCTTTTCTCAAAATTTGCAGCAATATTTGCAATAATAACATTGTTAATACTTAACACTGGGCTCTGTAATTTCTAAGAGCATTGATAATAACTTAAAATCAGAATTTCAATATTTTATTTCAAATGTAACACCAAATAAACTGCTCAACCTATACATTTATTTTTATATTTTAAAGATACCAATCAATTTTTTATATGTGTCAAATATGACACAACAGGCTTTCGAGGAATGCTTACTTCTTCATCTCTCCGTCATCGTTGCAGGGCTACAGCACTACACTGTGTTTAACCCCCCACAATACAGATTATAGAGCTTTCATCATAAAACTAAGCATTTAAATATATCTTACTAAGACTTATTACTGAGAGATATAGAGTGACAAATTATATTTATATATAAGTAGTAAGTATGTAAGTAAGTACGTAAGTAAATGTAAGTAGTCTGCTATAAAAATCTCATTGATTTACATTTTTGGCCATAAAAATAATAAAATAAAATCGCAAAATCCTGGAGGGACTGATATATATATATGTATGTATGTATATGTATATATCATTATTGTTCTACACAAATGTGCAAGATTGAGTTAGAGAAAGAAGAGACCAGCTCAGAACGAGAACGAGCCATAAACCTCCAATAGACCCAAAACACACACTCATAAAAGATGCAAGAAGTGCTAATCCTTCAGTTTTCCTACGCCCTCCCGTTCAACACACACACATCCAGAAAAGAGCTGCCAAGCAATTCCAACTCTCTTTAAATTAAAACATTCAACAGAGCTAAAATGATGAGAAAAAAGGGAATGGAAAATTGAGAGAGAGACGAGGCGTTTCATGCATCATTCAGAGTGTGTTTCTGGGACGTTTGCCTGGCCATGATTTACACTCGTTCGGATGAGCCAGAGCTTTCTCACTTTCATTTTCATTGGGTCGAGACAGAATTTTCCCCTGTTGTTCCCCAGTACAGTAATTTAAAACATGTCTTTCTCTCCCCAGAGCTGAAGATTCGAGTGGAAAAACTTCAGTGAACTTCAGCCTAAAAACAAAAACATCCCGTTGAACACGATGAGCACCACCGCCTGGCCGCCGCACCGCTTCACCGATCACAACGCCACCTCGCTAACACACAACCGCTCGTGTGCGCTGGACGAGGAGAGCTTACGGCTCCCGCTAGCGGTGTTATACTCGCTCATCTTTCTCTTCGGCCTGGCGGGAAACCTGCTAGCTTTGTGGGTCTTCCTCTTTCTGCACTCGCGCAGGAACTCCGTGCGCGTCTTCCTCATCAACGTAGCCCTAGCGGATCTGGTGCTAGTAGCCTGTCTTCCCTTCCGCGTGCTGTATCACTCCCAGGGGAACGTGTGGTTGCTGGGCCCACGCATGTGCAAGGCGGTGGGAAACCTGTTCTACATGAACATGTACGTTAGCATCACCCTGCTGGGTCTCATTAGCCTGGACCGCTACCTGAAGATCATCGGCGTGAGAGGCTCTCAGAGAGGCTGCGGGCCGCGCTGGCTACGAGGGAGCCGCTGGAGTCATGTGACCTGCGTTCTGCTGTGGACCTGCTCTTTAGTGATGGTTATTCCCATGATCGCACTGGCCGAGGGCAACGAGGAGCCTGGGAAGTGTTTCCAGTACAAGCAAAGGAAACATGCGCGTGGGAAAGCCTACTTTAACCTGTTCTTAGTGGGCGTGTTCTGGCTAGTGTTCGTGGTTCTGCTAGTGTCGTACGCACGGATCGCACGCCGACTGCTACGAGCGTCGCGCGACAAACCAGACCTGCCGAACGCCTCCCGCTATGCCCGCACCGCTAAGAAGTCATTCGTGGTTCCGCTACTCTTTACCGTGTGCTTCGTGCCGTATCACGCCTTCAGAGGCATCTACATATCGTCTCAGCTTAGCGATGCTAGCTGTGAAAAGCAGAGGTTAATGGATCGAACCAACGAGGTCATGCTTCTGTTCTCCGCGCTCAACAGCTGCCTGGACCCCGTCATGTACTTCATGCTCTCGGGTTCGGTGCGCAAAGCCACCCTACAGGCGTTAGCGCAGCTAATCCACGTGCAACACGAACCCGCTACCACTAACAGCTCCACCACCGAGGTCAGGAGGACGTCTTTAGCTTCAGCCCACGGGAGGCTGGGACTGATTACGCCGCTCCGCTCCAAACCTGCGCTCATCACTGACGCCGACGCAGATCAGTGTTCGCAATCAAACTGATCAGCAGCATCTCAGTGATGACGAGTCTCTGCGAGACAACAATTTCGTAATTATTCTTTGACACATCACTGTGAATATGTAAACCTCTACTTCTTCACTGGCTTTTAATAAAAATCCTCTTCAGATGATACCTGAGTCCTGAGCCAATCTACCAGCTCCCCTTGATCTCCACGGGACACTTTAGGACAAATGGTTGAGATCTTGAGATCTCAGTGATGACGAGGCTGTGAACGCTGCATGGGAAATACTCATGGTAAACAATGATTAGCTTGAAAGGTTTGCATGGGAAAGTTCACTTGTATGAGCATGTGTGGGATATACGGCTGGATACACAGCTCACTAAACATCTGGTGTTAGTGTTCAGACACAGACAACAAATCAGACACAACTGTAGGCAGTCAGTGTTGTCAAAACCTCAAATGTCATATTTCAAGCAACAGCAGCTGCAGTGATGCAGAAACGGCATGACTTACACATAAAGAGTGAGTGACGCCTCCTGCTGGAGGAACTGAGTTACTGCACTGAAATAGAGCCGTGCAGAAGGAACTGTTGAACTCTGATGAGTCTGTGAACTGATGAAGTCAAGTCTCCTTCATTTATACAGCACTTTTAACAATATATTGTTTCAAAGCAGTTTTACAGTGGTAATAGTAAATGAAAGTGACAGATTGTTTTGGCTCTACAGTAGGAGTGGGAATCTCTAGGCACCTCACGATCCAGACGGCTGCGCTGCGATGCTCAAATGATTATTGATGCAACTTCTTTGTGTGTGTGACTGCTTGGTACTTTTAAAGCAAAGTATTTATAACGACCCATAAAGAATTTACTTCCAATATATTTTATTAATAAAACAAAATGAATTGATTTGGCAAGTCAACTGTAATTTACATTTGCCAGCATGTGTCCCAACATTGCAAAGAACCATCAGGAAAAGAGACGTGTGTCTGTACTAGCAGCAAACCGTAGTCAATGAACACAAACTTCAGCATATTCTGAATCTCTAACATAAAATAATAGACTCTATCCAACATCCTCCTGTTATGTGCAATGAGCAATATAATCCTTCAGACAAAAAAAAACATTTTGCTTTAGCAAAATCACAAACAGCTTTCATTCCAAAAAATATTATGTTGCAGCAGCTCTCATACAAAAATTATTTTTCCCCGACCCCTACTTTACAGCAGATCTAGAATAAAGTTATTGACCAGATAAAGTTAGTTTTGATTCAGTCACTTCCGTTGTAAAGACGATTAGTTATTAACTTAGCGGCCGCTAACACACACAGTTCTAACAGAAAACAGAAACTTTTAATGTGTTCTGGAGAGACTACTGACACTTCAGCACTGCACTGTCGTCGTGTCATGAACAACATTCACACACATCTACACAGCGTCCAGCTGAAGCCTCAATCTGACAGTAATCACACTTTATGGGACGCGCAAGAGACGGGAGCGTCCTGATGATGTCAGCGGTTCAGACACTTTCTATGGATCTTCGATATTTGTGATCTCTGGATACGAGCTGTTGAACATCATCTTACACACACATACTGACTTCTGTGTTCCTGAACAGCATGAAATGATAACATGCACACCTGCAGTTCAATGGATAAAAGTGTCTGCCTAGTGCAGAAATGTAAATAAAATTAATAAATAAATAAAACAAGAGAATAAAAATATAAAGCCTTATTCTGTGTTTATTCCTTTATCATTTGTTATTCTTATAGATAAACTCTAAGTGTTCTCAAAACTAAAGTCACACATGTTTGAACAACATGAGGGCAAGAACATGATTTATGGGTGAAGATGATCATGTTATGGGTGAAGATGATGAAGATGAACATGATTTATGGGTGAAGATGATCATGTTATGGGTGAAGATGATGAAGATGAACATGATTTATGGGTGAAGATGATGAAGATGAAGATGTTATGGGTGAAGGTGATGAAGATGAACATGATTTACGGGTGAAGATGATGAAGATGAACATGATTTATGGGTGAAGATGATGAAGATGAACATGATTTATGGGTGAAGATGATGAAGATGAACATGATTTATGGGTGAGGATGATGAAGATGAGCATAATTTACGGGTGAAGATGATGAAGATGAACATGATTTATGGGTGAAGATGAAGATGAACATGTTATGGGTGAAGATGATGAAGATGAACATGTTATGGGTGAAGATGATGAAGATGAACATGATTTACGGGTGAAGATGATGAAGATGAACATGATTTATGGGTGAAGATGATGAAGATGAACATGATTTATTGGTGAAGATGATGAAGATGAACATGATTTATGGGTGAAGATGATGAAGATGAACATGTTATGGGTGAAGGTGATGAAGATGAACATGATTTATGGGTGAAGATGATGAAGATGAACATGATTTATGGATGAAGATGAACATGATTTATGGGTGAAGATGAAGAAGATGAACATGATTTATGGGTGAAGATGATGAAGAAGAACATGATTTATGGGTGAAGATGATGAAGATGAACATGATTTATGGGTGAAGATGATGAAGATGAACATGATTTATGGGTGAAGATGATGAAGATGAACATGATTTATGGGTGAAGATGATGAAGATGAACATGATTTATGGGTGAAGATGATGAAGATGAACATGATTTATGGGTGAAGATGATGAAGATGAACATGATTTATGGGTGAAGATGATGAAGATGAACATGATTTATGGATGAAGATGATGAAGATGAACATGATTTATGGGTGAAGATGATGAAGATGAACATGATTTATGGGTGAAGATGATGAAGATGAACATGATTTATGGGTGAAGATGAACATGATTTATGGATGAAGATGATGAAGATGAACATGATTTATGGGTGAAGATGATGAAGATGAACATGTTATGGGTGAGGATGATGAAGATGAACATGTTATGGGTGAGGATGATGAAGATGAACATGTTATGGGTGAGGATGATGAAGATGAACATGTTATGGGTGAGGATGATGAAGATGAACATGATTTATGGATGAAGATGATGAAGATGAACATGATTTATGGATGAAGATGATGAAGATGAACATGATTTATGGGTGAAGATGATGAAGATGAACATGATTTATGGGTGAAGATGATCATGTTATGGGTGAGGATGATGAAGATGAACATGATTTATGGGTGAAGATGATGAAGATGAACATGTTATGGGTGAAGATGATGAAGATGAACATGATTTATGGGTGAAGATGATGAAGATGAACATGATTTATGGGTGAAGATGATGAAGATGAACATGATTTATGGATGAAGATGATGAAGATGAACATGATTTATGGGTGAAGATGATGAAGATGAACATGATTTATGGGTGAAGATGAAGAGATTGAGTCTTACCTTGACGTCTCTGTGTATGACGTTGTTGTCATGACAATAGCGCAGGGCTTCAAGTATCTGTCGCATGTAGTGACTGCGAACACACACACACACACAGATTGAGCACAGGAAGCAGATGGGGCTGTGTGTGATGTGAACAGGAAGTGATGCTCACCTGGACACCGCCTCACTGTAGACGAACCCGGCATCGGCCCTCTTCACAATCTCAAAGCACAGATCGGCTCCATCCATGCTGCACACACACACATCAAAGTTACACACACATCAAAGTTACACACACATCAGCGTTACACACACATCAGCGTTACACACACATCAGCGTTACACACACACATCAGTGTTACACACACAGTGTCACACACACATCAGTGTTACACACACATCAGCGTTACACATCAGCGTTACACACACAGTGTCACACACACATCAGCGTTACACACACATCAGCGTTACACACACATCAGCGTTACACATACATCAGTGTTACACACACACATCAGCGTTACACACACACATCAGCGTTACACATACATCAGTGTTACACACACACATCAGTGTTACACACACATCAGCGTTACACACACATAAGCGTTACACACACATCAGTGTCACACACACACATCAGCGTTACACACACATCAGCGTTACACACACATCA
>NW_027508770.1:515000-527500 GCF_051911475.1 Siphateles boraxobius
CAGATATAATTACACACAAATATAAGAAATGTTTGGAAGGTAGTTTTCATAAACACTTGTCTTCATGACAATGTTTTTTTTTTACATTCAAAAGAACAGCATTTATTTGAAATGTAAATATTTTGTTATTATTAATGTTTTTTTATTTTATTTTTATTTAACAGACAGACATACAAACCAAAATAGTACAGTAGCGAACAATCTAGTAATTCCATAATTCATGACAAACTTAATCCAACATATGTCTGACACATTCTCCGTCCACTTTTGATTGACAGGATATAATTATAATCGTCCCTGATCATCAGCTGTGTTTAAACAATTGGCTGATAGTGGAAATCATGGCTCTGATTGGCCGATACCGATTATTGGCCCATTCATCAATGCAGGCCTATTATAAATACCTGTCACTTTTGATCATTAATGCATCCTTACTGAATAAAAGTATGAATTATTAATGTAAGATGGGTTATGAAGAGTTACGGCTCATCTGAACACGAATAGTCAGTTTTAGTAGCGTTTTCCCTGTTGTGTTCCTGATCTGCAACCGTTCCTGGTTCGTTTTCCTGGTTGGTAATTACTTCCTGTTTCTGTTGAGTTCATCATGACTGTGTTTGAAGCTTGAGTTTCCTCAGGTCTCGGATCAGTCTCAGTTATGTGCAGTACTTGTGCTCTCTGCCATCAGTGCTATTAGTTTAACTGTTAATAAAAGTGTTCCGTGTAATTCTCGTTGTGCGTGATATCACTCGTCACTAGGCATGTGCCGGTATCAAATTTTCATGCTGCGATTAATTGATTGAGCTTTTATCACGGTATACGGTATTATCACGATATTTTAATTGCACAAGAGAAACAGACGGATTGGGGGTATCTAAAAAAAACTTGCATCACAATGTGTAATTGTGATTGTCAAAACATTAATTTTATTTTTTAGTGACAACATGTTATAATGTTTACATGGTACAGTTACTGAGGCTACTGTTTGTATTATTGCTTAACACAATTTTCATGATTTCAATTAAATTCTTGGATTTAATTTCAATCTTGATTCAATATTGACTCATTTGGATAAATATTAGGTAGGCTACAGTAGATAGCCTGCATTTAAATGTTTCTCAAGAAAAAATATATCTCACATAATGCTGTAAACATACAGAGAGAAATTAAATATAATGCATACAATATAAATATAATAATAATATAAATATAAAAATGTAATATGCCGTAATTTTCATTATAATAACAATTATATAATGACAAGTAAACATATATTAAAATATGTAATATAGTGCACATATTTAGCAAAATACTCCTCTCTATAGCTATTTTCTTATAGTCAACTAACATTAAATGGCTTTCCTGAGGTAAATGTAACGTTCTGTGACATAATTGTTCTCCTGCAGTGTTATTGACCTCTTTCCGTGGTTGAAAAACACTGATTGATCAAAAGTACGTATACCTTTCGGTGGGTTGTACTGTATCTTTAATAAAAAGTAACAGATGATCGGTTTACTTGATCTGAGGCGCGCGATCTGTCACGTCACATTTACAAGCACCAAAACAGTATTTATTGTCTGAATTTCGTTATAAAACCTGAGAGCTGATATTTTTTTCATATCAAAAGTAACCTGCTCTGTCTAGTCTGTCGGTGTCAGTGTCCTCTTTGCTCCGCGATTTTTCTCTGCGTGAGAAAATGGATGTGTGGCGCGAGACCCTGTGAAAGTGTCAATTGCGTGAGTCTCAAGCTGAATGCGTGAGAGTTGGCAGCCATGCGGGGGATAAATAGTCGGCAGCGTTCCTCCTTCCGCCGTGCTTCTTCTCCATGTGAGGATTGTTTACATTAGACTAGAGTGCACACTGCATTCACACAGTGCTTATACATGTGATGTGGGGATTGTTTACATCAAAGTGCGCACGTGTTTTGCGCAGCATATACGCATTGTTTTTTTAAGCGGTTGATGGAAAATAAGCTGATGCGCGTTCTAAAAATCTAAATTCGGATCTATTATTTTTCACGGTATTTCGAAGTCCCCGCGATAACAATATCGTGCATATTCATTACCGCGATTTATCGCATTACCGAATACCGCCACATGTCTACTCGTCACACGTGTGAAGATCATGTGACCGAATCATCACTGCACACACTGATCCACGTCACGTCCACCATCAAACCTCTGTGGACACACACATCTGTGTTCATTTTCTGAATTCTGTGTTTTAAGATCTAATATTATCATATTTAATATTATGAAAAATAGTGGTAATCAAATTAATGCATAAAAGTTTTTAATTAATATTTTAAAATTTAATCAGAAGACATTTGAACAACTACTTTAATTTTTTGTCAAACAAAGTGCCGCACAACATAAAATTATGTCACAATTTCCTCAAGCAAACTAAACTTTTATCTTGGCGGTAAAGAGCTGTGTGTGTGTGTGTGTGTGTGTGTGTGTGTGTGTGTGTGTGTGTGTGTGTGTGTGTGTGTGTGTGTGTGTGTGTGTTTGAGTTTGTGTAAAAGAGCGAACTGAGACAGACTTCAGATTCACACAGCAGTCTGTAACATTCACACACACACACACACACACACACACACACACACACACACAGCTTGATAAGTGTGCAGCTCTGCGGATGATTTATTCATCCAAAATCTGCCAACTTCTGAGACATTCTGTTATACTGTAAGTTCCATTTTTATGACTGGATTGCGCCCGCGTTTCCACATCACGGAATTTATAGAGCCTTGATATATACATCTCACACACACACACACACACACACACACACACACACACACACACACACACACACACAAGGGTTATTCTGGGCAAACCACAACCACAGTATGCAAATTAAAGAACAGAGACACACTCACTCTCTCACACACACACACACACACACACACACACACACACTCACTCACTCTCACAGACACAACACACACACACACTCTCTCACACACACTCTCTCACACACACACCCACACACACACAAACACAAACACTCTCACTCACTCACACACACTCTCTCACACACACACCCACACACACACAAACACACACTCTCTCACTCACTCACACACACACACACACACACACACACTCACACACACTTTCACACTCACTGGACGTTTGACAACAGTGTGGTCACGTGATGAACTACGGAACTCAACATGTTATTCTGCTAAAACAGGAAGTGAATGTGTGAACGACACACTGAGATGAATCTCGTTACATTACTGAATCAGTGACGTGGGCTGGTCATGTGATCTACTGTCCGTTAGTATCAGCACTGAGATAACTTATTGATCCAGACGCCCTGACCCACGACCATCACTAGATGAACATGTGACCGGTGTCACTTACCCACAATTCCATAAATTACTTCTAATCTAATCTTTCAAATCACATTGTTATCAAAAAATTAAATTAATGAAGCGATCGTATTAGTAAAAAGATAATAAATAATTAAATATGTAAATAATAAGAAATAAATAAGCAAATAATTAGATAATAAAGTAAACAAAAAATTAATTAATAAAATAAATCAGTAAGTATATAATAAATAAATAAATGGTAAATACAGTAAAAAAATATATAGTAAATAGAAAATAAATACATACATGAATAAAAGTAATTATTTACCCTAACCCTAAGTAAATAATGAATGCTTAATAAGGTGGAGGAAAGGATGGAAGGATGGATGGAGGGATGGATGGAGGGATGGATGGATGATGGATGGAGGGATGGATGGAGGGATGGATGATGGATGGATGGATGATGGATGGAGGGATGAGGGATGATGGATGGAGGGATGGATGGAGGGATGAGGGATGGATGGAGGGATGGATGGATGGAGGGATGATGGATGGAGGGATGGATGATGTATGGATGGATGGAGGGATGGAGGGATGATGGATGGAGGGATGGTTGATGGAGGGATGGATGATGGATGGATGGATGATGGATGGAGGGATGGAGGGTTGGAGGGATGGATGGATGATGGATGGAGGGATGGATGGAGGGATGGATGGAGGGATGAGGGATGGATGGATGGATGATGGATGGAGGGATGGATGGAGGGATGGATGATGGAGGGATGGATGATGGATGGAGGGATGGATGGATGATGGATGGAGGGATGGATGGATGATGGATGGAGGGATGAGGGATGGATGGATGGAGGGTATGAGGGATGGATGGATGGATGATGGATGGAGGGATGGATGGAGGGATGGATGATGGAGGGATGGATGATGGATGGAGGGATGGATGGATGATGGATGGAGGGATGAGGGATGGATGGATGGAGGGATGAGGGATGGAGGGATGGATGGATGATGGATGGAGGGATGAGGGATGGATGGATGATGGATGGAGGGATGGATGGATGGATGATGGATGGAGGGATGGATGGATGGAGGGATGGATGGATGATGGATGGAGGGATGAGGGATGGAGGGATGAGGGATGGATGGATGGAGGGATGATGGATGGATGGAGGGATGGATGATGGATGGAGGGATAGATGGAGGGATGGATGGATGATGGATGGAGGGATGATGGATGGAGGGATGAGGGATGGATGGATGGAGGGATGGATGGAGGGATGGATGGATGATGGATGGAGGGATGAGGGATGGAGGGATGGAGGCAGGGTGGGAAATTAACTTTTTTGCCCACCAGCCACAGTGGCTAGTGGATGCCCAATTTTAACAGCCACTTTTTCTGGAATTCAAATTTATGAATGAGAACTGTGACTTTGATAACATTGACGTCCATTACAAATATGTCATTCGTTTTATCCATTTAACAATATGAGTTATGCTGCACTCAGGAGCCAATTTATGTTTTCCTCCGTGGATGCTCACGGGCTTTTAAAAAAAAAAAAGCACTATTAGCACAAACAGGGCTACCATAATATGTAAGCAACATGTATGTACATGTTTGTATTTTTGAGAGAATTTTATGCATGGTTATTTTACAGTTTATTTTTTAATATCAGTTAAGTCTGTATGACCATAAAGGATGGAGTATTTAAATGTATTTTGCTGCTATTTGAAAAAAATCCAGCAAAACGCACCCGCGCGTTTGTCGACCCCAGAGGGTTAACTCGATAATAAAGCCGTAAAGTAGGCTCTCTTTCAACTCAGGACAGCACCACTTCTCACAAATACAGATAGGATTGGAGATGAAAAGTTTAACTGACACGTAATCGAGCTCCGGAGCACCCACGGTATCGGCTCCTATCCTCGCCGCTGCTAAAACTATCGCTAAACTAAAAAAATGATAGCCATCTAGCCCATCACAAAACACAACTTCAAGTTAGTAATTTACTTACTTGCACATCCAAACGTAGTCCCGAAAAGGTCTGCCCTTTTTGCCGATCGCATGAACGTTTCTGAATAGAATTGGTCATATTCATTGACTCTATTTTAAGGTTAGTTGTTCCTCTAACAAACGAATTGTTTGCATTTTCGGACGACGCATAGGTTCGACAGTAAGCGAACTAAGCGAACCCTCGTTTTCCCTTCGTCATCAATGCGCCACTTGTTCGAAAAGTACCTTCACTTCTTATTTACTTCGCCCTCAACAGGTTGTACATTCATATACAGCTGACTCTGCGGCGGGCCTCTTAACACCGGGTATATTTTTTTAATTTTCCTTTCGTCTGTACCTCAGCTATATGCGTCACGGTCCGTTCAGCGCCGTGTCCATGCGCTGTGTCCGTAAAGCACAGTGCTGAAAACCAATCAAATTAGTTACTCGACAAAAGTGCATTATTTTTACTTAGCAACAGCATTCTTTGACAAAAGATGTCCAATCCGTTACAAGGAATGTTTTAAGTAGTAACCAATAAAAATATGTTTTACAATCTACCCGCCACTGTGGCTGGTATACAAGGCAAAGTACCAGCCATTGGCTGGTGGCGGGTGCTAATTTCCCACCCTGGAGGGATGGAGGGATGGATGGATGGATGATGGATAGAGGGATGGATGGATGATGGATGGAGGGATGGAGGGATGGATGGATGGATGGAGGGATGGATGGATGGATGGATGGAGGGATGGATGGGTAGATGGATGGATGGAGGGATATAGGGATGGAGGGATATAGGGATGGAGGGATGATGGATGGATGGATGGATGGATGGATGGATGGATGGATGGATGGATGGATGGAGGGATGGATGGAGGGATGAAGGGATGGATGGATGGAGGGATGATAGATGGATGGATGGGTAGATGGATGGATGGAGGGATATAAGGATGGAGGGATATAGGGATGGAGGGATATAGGGATGGAGGGATATAGGGATGGAGGGATATAGGGATGGAGGGATGATGGATGGATGGATGGATGGATGGATGGATGGAGGGATGGATGGATGGAGGGATGATAGATGGATGGATGGGTAGATGGATGGATGGAGGGATATAGGGATGGAGAGATATAGGGATGGAGGGAATAGAGGGAGGGATGGATGGAGGAAACACACACTCCTGCAGGAAACACATCGAGCACCTGCTGAATCCCTTTATAGATGTCAGTGGAAACACTTAGAGCGATGCTTCAGATTAACACAACAACATCTTCACAGGAGAGAGTGTGTGTGTGTCTGACCTCAAAACATCAGAACAGAGATGCTCAAACACATCTGAGTGTGAGGAAACACTCCATCAGCAGATTCCCAGTGAAACCAGGCGTCCCAGAATCCCTGAGCTGAGGAGCGAGACCGGTGCAATAGTAAATCCATTACATATGAGCACAAACTGAGGGATTTCAAAGATTTTCTAAAGTGATGTTAAGAAGTGTCACATGACTCAGTCTGGGTCTCTCTCGTTATTGTGCCCGTTATGTGCCAGTCACTCACACCGTTGCTAAAATGTGTTATTCTTCATATCACAGTCACAGACGACAGAACTTGCGTCTGCTGTCCTGCGGGAAAACATTAGCGTCACGTTTTAGACCGAACATATAATGGTGAGCGAGAGTGACGGGACGCATCGGTGAATGCTGAGATATTCTGATAAATAAAATTATCCTGTCAGAGGAATTGCAGGATAACTTTATTATTACAGCAGCTGCAATTACAGCTGGAGTCGGAGAGGGAATGATTCTAGGAATAACATTGAAAACTTCCCAGCGGATGAAACTCCAGGCCAATGCTGGATTGCTGGTTTCAACTTACAGTGGTTTATTTATGGACAACACAGTTCAGATCTGAAGTCACATGACCCACTAACCACTGAGCCATTACATCAGAATCCACAGATTCCAGACAATAATCATCTCACACACACATTACAAGAGAAAGTAAGACAAAAAAATCCAATCCAGTCAATCCAGACCTGCATGCTGTTGTTTCTGTCGCTCTCACATGTAAATCATCCAACATGGTAAAAAACAGTACAGCAGAATCTTGCCCCTTTTCAACATGGTCCGTTATAACATCATAACGAGCCGCTCAATCTGACACGATGAAATATGGATGAGCCAAAGCTAAGGTTTTTTTTTTTTGAGGTGTAGTATCAGCTTTCACATGTTGAATCATTAATAAGAGGCCTCAGTAATTACCGTGAGGAGCCAATCACACGCGAGCCTGTGAGGAGCCAATCACACGCGAGCCTGTGAGGAGCCAATCACACGCGAGCCTGTCAGGAGCCAATCACACGCGAGCCTGTGAGGAGCCAATCACACGTGAGCCTGTGAGGAGCCAATCACACATGAGCCTGTGCCAACTATGAAACACAGTTATTGAACTGAACTGAATTAATCTGAATAATGACACTATTATCTTTTTTAGGGATGGCTATTGATATAAATTTCACGATTCGATTCGATATAGATTCACAAGCTTGCGAATGCGATTCAATACTGCTACAAATAGACTGGATTTGATTATTTTGGATATATATCAGGTACAGTATAAGGGGCTCCGATTGATCGGGCGTTGATCGTTATCGGCCGATAATGCTTTATAAAGTTTGTTCTATATAAATAATTGTAATAGCTTTATATAACGTGTTCAGGTTCATATCATATATCTGTGTTCAGGTTTATATCATATCTGCGTTCATGTTCATGTCATATCTGTGTTCATTTCTGTGTTCAGATAACAATCGACCCTATAATCAGACACACACCACTGAGCAGAAACATGTTTCTATGATCTGATGATGAGTGTGTGTGTAATCACTTACTGTAAAGTTCAGAGGTCATGAAAACAGACTCTGTTCTGCGTCTTCTTATAATCAGATGAACACACACGAGACGCTGGGATGCAAATCTCATGAACTAATATCACTGGCCAAAGCACATATTTACTATATTAATAAACATACATTCTTAAAAATAAAGGTTTCAAAAGGGTAGAAGAACCATTTTTGCTTCCCTAAATAACCTTTCAGTGATCAGTTCTTAAAAGAACCATTTTAATACTTCCACTATTTATACTTCCACTAATATTATTTCCAATAATATTTCCACTAAGGAAGCTTTTTTTGCATTGGAGAGATTCACTGGATTTTAAAGGTTCTTCATGGAACCATCAATACAAATGAAGATCCTTTATTTGTAAGACTTACTATTTATTGAATATCAATAAATCTATTTATCAATTGAATATTGCTGCTGTTCTATAAAAGCAATAATCCACTTGAGTTCCAGTGAGCTGAACACAGTTCAGGTCCTCGACTTCACCTTCACTGTGGTAAAAACACTGTAACCCAACAGAGATTGCCCTGCACCAATCAGGCTTCAGGAAACCTCCAGGAGTCCATCACTTCCTGTCAAGAGAGCTCATTGATCACATAATCAGCTCTACGAGCAGCAGACACATCGATTCAGGCCTATACGACCATCAAGTCTGTTCAGTCCTGCACTGCATCATGGGACGAACACTGACGCCGGGTTCAGTCCTGCACTGCATCATGGGACGAACTGTGACGTTGGGTTCAGTCCTGCACTGCATCATGGGACGAACACTGACAGCGGGTTCAGTCCTGCACTGCATAATGGGACGAACACTGACGCCGGGTTCAGTCCTGCACTGCATCATGGGACGAACACTGACGCCGGGTTTAGTCCTGCACTGCATCATGGGACGAACACTGACGGCGGGTTTAGTCCTGCACTGCATCATGGGACGAACACTGACGGCGGGTTTAGTCCTGCACTGCATCATGGGACGAACACTGACGGCGGGTTCAGTCCTGCACTGCATCATGGGACGAACGGTGACGTTGGGTTCAGTCCTGCACTGCACCATGGGACGAACACTGACGGCGGGTTTAGTCCTGCACTGCATCATGGGACGAACACTGACGGCGGGTTTAGTCCTGCACTGCATCATGGGACGAACACTGACGCCGGGTTCAGTCCTGCACTGCATCATGGGACGAACGCTGACGCCGGGTTTAGTCCTGCACTGCATCATGGGACGAACACTGACGCCGGGTTTAGTCCTGCACTGCATCATGGGACGAACACTGACGGCGGGTTTAGTCCTGCACTGCATCATGGGACGAACACTGACGCCGGGTTCAGTCCTGCACTGCATCATGGGACGAACGGTGACGGCAGGTTCAGTCCTGCACTGCATCACGGGACGAACGCTGACGCCGGGTTTAGTCCTGCACTGCGTCATGGGACGAACACTGACGCCGGGTTTAGTCCTGCACTGCATCATGGGACGAACACTGACGGCGGGTTCAGTCCTGCACTGCATCATGGGACGAACGGTGACGTTGGGTTCAGTCCTGCACTGCACCATGGGACGAACACTGACGCAGGGTTCAGTCCTGCACTGCATCATGGGACGAACGGTGACGTTGGGTTCAGTCCTGCACTGCACCATGGGACGAACACTGACGCCGGGTTCAGTCCTGCACTGCATCATGGGACGAATGCTGACGCCGGGTTAAGTCCTGCACTGCATCATGGGACGAACGGTGACGTTGGGTTCAGTCCTGCACTGCACCATGGGACGAACACTGACGCCGGGTTCAGTCCTGCACTGCATCATGGGACGAATGCTGACGCCAGGTTTAGTCCTGCACTGCATCATGGGACGAACACTGACGCCGGGTTCAGTCCTGCACTGCATCATTGGACGAACGCTAACGCCGGGTTTAGTCCTGCACTGCATCATGGGACGAACACTGCCGCCGGGTTCAGTCCTGCACTGCATCATTGGACGAACGCTGACGCCGGGTTTAGTCCTGCATTGCATCATGGGACGAACACTGACGCCGGGTTCAGTCCTGCACTGCATCATGGGACGAACACTGACGCCGGGTTCAGTCCTGCACTGCATCATGGGACGAACGCTGACGCCGGGTTCAGTCCTGCACTGCATCATGGGACGAACACTGATGCCGGGATCAGTCCTGCACTGCATCATGGGACGAACACTGACGCCGGGTTTAGTCCTGCACTGCATCATGGGACGAACACTGACGCCGGGTTCAGTCCTGCACTGCATCATGGGACGAACACTGACGCCGGGTTTAGTCCTGCACTGCATCATGGGACGAACGCTGACGCCGGGTTTAGTCCTGCACTGCATCATGGGACGAACACTGACGGCGGGTTTAGTCCTGCACTGCATCATGGGACGAACACTGACGCCGGGTTCAGTCCTGCACTGCATCATGGGACGAACACTGATGCCGGGTTCAGTCCTGCACTGCATCATTGGACGAACACTGACGCCGGGTTTAGTCCTGCACTGCATCATGGGACGAACACTGACGCCGGGTTCAGTCCTGCACTGCATCATGGGACGAACACTGATGCCGGGTTCAGTCCTGCACTGCATCATGGGACGAACACTGATGCCGGGTTCAGTCCTGCACTGCATCACTGGACGAACACTGACGCCGGGATCAGTCCTGCACTGCATCATGGGACGAACACTGACGCCGGGTTTAGTCCTGCACTGCATCATGGGACGAACACTGACGCCGGGTTCAGTCCTGCACTGCATCATGGGACGAACACTGATGCCGGGTTCAGTCCTGCACTGCATCACTGGACGAACACTGACGCCGGGTTCAGTCCTGCACTGCATCATTGGACGAACGCTGACGCCGGGTTTAGTCCTGCACTGCATCATGGGACGAACACTGACGGCGGGTTATGTCCTGCACTGCATCATGGGACGAACACTGACGGCGGGTTATGTCCTGCACTGCATCATGGGACGACCGCTGACGCCAAACAACACGCCACTGACATCAATAATGTAAGTCACTGAGTTCCTGTGTTGTCGTGATTCATCTCCGTCTGCTTGTGATCATCTGAAATTCAGTTAATTAACTCAGACTCAGAGTGTGTGTGTGTGTGTGTGTGTGTGTCTGTGTGTGTGTGTGTGTGTGTGTGTGTGTGTGTGTGTGTGTGTGTGTGTGTGTGTGTGTGTGTGTGTACACATTTCATATGTATTTGTTTGAGCATTCAGCAGTATACATGCATGTTTGACTACCTATGTGTATGCAAGTGTTTCATATGTGGGTGAATGAAGTTTGATTTAAGCCCTAGACGGCGCCTCATATGAGGGAGAGAGAGCGCGCGAGAGAGAGAGAGAGGGGGACGAGCGAGATGTAGTGCTTGCGATACTGCGCTCTGCAATCAAATACCATTGTAAATGGCGCAGTAAAAAAAAAATAATAATAATTGTTTTTCAACATTCGAAAATCAATGTGTGGCAATTTCGCAAATGGGTGGCAAAAATATCGCGTTGATATTGTCATCCAGTCTCTTTGGTAGAGAGAGAGAGAGAGAGAGACGAGGAAAACAAACAAGCATGCAAATGAAAATTATTGCGGCCGGAAAAATTATCGAGCTCATTTTTTTTATCGTGCAATTAATTGATTTATTGATTATCGCGACAGGCCTAGTTGGAACAGCCCCTAAAGACCGTCTCTCTGCGTCTACTGGCCGGATGCAGGAACATTAAGGGAAGAGCTTTAGCCAGACGGGATTAAACTCCACTGGAGAAACAAGTCTGGTTTAAAGAGGAATAACGTACCGAGAACAAGCTACGTTTCTTTTACAGATTTGCGCAAAACTTTTGCGATATTTTCTAAATGTTGATTAAAAACTATTAACAGTTTTTATTAACCGATGTTATAATGCAACTAAAACGTATTTTTTTCCTCTCATCCCAACGGATATTGGTAGGTTTATCTCAGTTACCGCACTAGACATTATTATTAATGGAAGGAGCCGTGTGTGTGTGTGTGTTATCCAGCATCCATGGCAAGGAAAGCCTCTTACACTGTATGAGGAGTTTCTCAGTCAGATCTGCTTCAAGCTCTTCATAAATTGACATATCTTTGTTGTTTAGAATCCTGTATTAAAAGTAAAGTTTTGTCTTTTTTGAGTTTAAAGGGGTGGTATAATGCCCCTTTTCACAAGATGTAAAATAACTCTCTGTTGTCCCCAGAGTGTGTGTGTGAAGTTTTAGCTCAATATACCACACAGATCTTTTTTTTT
>NW_027508770.1:532500-537500 GCF_051911475.1 Siphateles boraxobius
GTCGGCTACGGTATAAACATGACGTCACAATATGTCGACCTTCATAGAAGGGGATTCCCGCGGTTATGTAGATATAAATGTCACATTCTAAGGTAATAAAAACAGTACGGTTTATTAAGTAAGTTCTTTATACACCACTGAACACATAGTTAAGGATGTCATATTGCATTTCTGTTAATAGATACTCAAATTTTTTACACATTGCACCTTTAACAAAAAAAAACAAAAAAAACGTTGCAATGAACGTGCTTTGTTTTAAATAAATCACACACAGTAAACAGAACCTTAACAAAACAAAAACGTTGCAATGAACTTTGCAATTTAGACGCGCAAACTGGGTGCCGGTGCGGTGAGACGTACATGCGCGGGCAGATTCGGCTTGAAGTCGTTCATCCTCGGATGCGGCGCCGCGCGCGCTGTTACAAAAGCCGTGCACACAGCCAAGCGAAATGGGGTCTTGCCGGTCCTGCGCACCAACTGAGTACCATTTTTACCGCGCGCACCTTCGCGCTCCTGCGGACACGTCGAGCATAAACAAGGCTTTACTCAGTGTCAGCGCGCGCTCTGATCGGTAAAGGGGCACAGACAGAACTCTCCCGAATCATCTCCAGCACTCAGCCTCCGAAGCACCACTAACTCCGCCTCCATTTCACTCGTAAGCTGATATTAGTATTTAAACATTCTCTATGAAAAAAAATGTTTGTAAAAAATATTTTAATAACACGGTTTTGACGATTAAAGAGTTCTAATGTCGGTGTTCAACTATAACCGTCGGTCTCACGGTTATATATTAACCGTCACACCCCTACACACACTCACAGCATTCCTGATCTCACACATACACACACACACACTCACAGCGTTCCTGATCTCACACATACACACACACACACACACTCACAGCGTTCCTGATCTCACACATACACACACACACACTCACAGCGTTCCTGATCTCACACATACACACTCACAGCGTTCCTGATCTCTCACACACACACACTCACAGCGTTCCTGATCTTACACATACACACACTCACAGCGTTCCTGATCTCACACATACACACACACACACTCACAGCGTTCCTGATCTCACACATACACACACACACACTCACAGCGTTCCTGATCTCACACATACACACTCACAGCGTTCCTGATCTCTCACATACACACTCACAGCGTTCCTGATCTCTCACACACACTCACAGCGTTCCTGATCTCTCACACACACTCACAGCGTTCCTGATCTCACACATACACACTCACAACGTTCCTGATCTCACACACACACACTCACAGCGTTCCTGATCACACACACACACACTCACAGCGTTCCTGATCACACACACACACTCACAGCGTTCCTGATCTCACACATACACACTCACAGCGTTCCTGATCACACACACACACACTCACAGCGTTCCTGATCACACACATACACACACTCACAGCGTTCCTGATCTCACACACACTCACAGCGTTCCTGATCACACACATACACACACTCACAGCGTTCCTGATCTCTCACACACACACACACTCACAGCGTTCCTGATCTCACACACACACTCTTACAGAGTTTCTGATCTTACACACACACACACACACTCACAGCGTTCCAGATCTCACACACACACACTCACAGCCTTCCTGATCTCACACACACACTCTTACAGAGTTTCTGATCTTACACACACACTCTCACAGCGTTCCTGATCTCACACACACACACACTCACAGTGTTCCTGATCTCACACACACACTCACAGTGTTCCAGATCTCACACACACACACACTCACAGTGTTCCTGATCTCACACACACACACACTCACAGTGTTCCTGATCTCACACACACACACTCTTACAGCGTTCCTGATCTCACACACACACACACACACACACACAGCGTTCCTGATCTCACACACACTCACAGCGTTCCTGATCACACACATACACACACTCACAGCGTTCCTGATCTCTCACACACACACACACTCACAGCGTTCCTGATCTCACACACACACTCTTACAGCGTTCCTGATCTCACACACACACACACTCACAGCCTTCCTGATCTCACACATACTCACAGCGTTCCTGATCTCACACACACACTCTTACAGAGTTTCTGATCTTACACACACACACACACACTCACAGCGTTCCAGATCTCACACACACACACTCACAGCCTTCCTGATCTCACACACACACACTCACAGCGTTCCTGATCTCACACACACACTCTCACAGCGTTCCTGATCTCACACACACACACACTCACAGTGTTCCTGATCTCACACACACACTCACAGTGTTCCAGATCTCACACACACACACACTCACAGTGTTCCTGATCTCACACACACACACACTCACAGTGTTCCAGATCTCACACACACACACACTCACAGTGTTCCTGATCTCACACACACACACACTCACAGTGTTCCTGATCTCACACACACACACTCTTACAGCGTTCCTGATCTCACACACACACACACACACACACACACACAGCGTTCCTGATCTCACACACACTCTTACAGCGTTCCTGATCTCACACACACACACACTCACAGCCTTCCTGATCTCACACATACTCACAGCGTTCCTGATCTCACACACACACTCTTACAGAGTTTCTGATCTTACACACACACACACACACTCACAGCGTTCCAGATCTCACACACACACACTCACAGCCTTCCTGATCTCACACACACACACTCACAGCGTTCCTGATCTCACACACACACTCTCACAGCGTTCCTGATCTCACACACACACACACTCACAGTGTTCCAGATCTCACACACACACACACTCACAGTGTTCCAGATCTCACACACACACACACTCACAGTGTTCCTTATCTCACACACACACACACACACACACACACACTCACAGTGTTCCAGATCTCACACACACACACACACACTCACAGTGTTCCAGATCTCACACACACACACACTCACAGTGTTCCAGATCTCACACACACACACACTCACAGTGTTCCAGATCTCACACACACACACACTCACAGTGTTCCAGATCTCACACACACACACACTCACAGTGTTCCTGATCTCACACACACACACACACAGCGTTCCTGATCTCACACACACTCTTACAGCGTTCCTGATCTCACACACACACACACTCACAGCGTTCCTGATCTCTCACACAGACACAAACACACACACACACACACACACTCACAGCATTCCTGATCTCTCACACACACTTTCCTGATCTCATACACACACACACTTTCCTGATCTCACACACACACACACGTTCCTGATCTCACACACACACACTCACACACTCACAGCATTCCTGATCTCTCTCTCTCACACACACACACAATCACAGCATTCCTGATCTCACACACACACGTTCCTGATCTCACACACACACACACACACACCTTCCTGATCTCTCACACACACACAGCGTTCCTGATCTCACACAAACACACACACTCACAGCGTTCCAGATCTCTCTCACACACACGTTCCTGATCTCACACACACACACACATCATTCCTGATCTCACTCACACACGTTCCTGATCTCACACACACACACACACGTTCCTGATCTCTCACACACACACACACACACAGCGTTCCTGATCTCAAACACACACGTTCCTGATCTCACACACACACACAGCGTTCCTGATCTCACACAAACACACACACTCACAGCGTTCCTGATCACACACACACACGTTCCTGATCTCACACACACACACACACGTTCCTGATCTCTCACACACTCACAGCGTTCCTGATCTCAAACACACACGTTCCTGATCTCACACACACACACACACGTTCCTGATCTCTCACACACACACAGCGTTCCTGATCTCACACAAACACACACACACACACGTTCCTGATCACACACACACACTCACAGCGTTCCTGATCTCTCACACACACACAAACACACACACACACACACACACTCACAGCGTTCCAGATCTCTCTCACACACACGTTCCTGATCTCACTCACACACACAGCATTCCTGATCTCACTCACACACAAAGCATTCCTGATCTCTCTCTCACACACACACACACACAATCACAGCATTCCTGATCTCACACACACAGGTTCCTGATCTCACACACACACACACACGTTCCTGATCTCTCACACACACACACACACACCGCGTTCCTGATCTCACACAAACACACACACTCACAGCGTTCCTGATCTCACACACACACACACGTTCCTGATCTCACACACACAGATTCCTGATCTCACTCACACACACAGCGTTCCTGATCTCACTCACACACACAGCGTTCCTGATCTCACTCACACACAGAGCGTTCCTGATCTCACTCACACACAGAGCGTTCCTGATCTCACTCACACACACACACACACACACGTTCCTTATCTCTCTCACACACACACACACATTCACAGCATTCCCAATCTATCACACACACACTCACAGCGTTCCTGATCTCACACACACACTCAGTGTTCCTGATCGCACACACACACACTCACACGTTCCTGATCTCACACACACACACACGTTCCTGATCTCTCGCACACACACGTTCCTTATCTCTCTCACACACACACACACATTCACAGCATTCCCGATCTATCACATACACACTCACAGCGTTCCTGATCTCACACACACACTCAGTGTTCCTGATCTCACACACACACACACACGTTCCTGATCTCACACACACTCACAGCGTTCCTGATCTCACACACACACACACGTTCCTGATCTCACTCACACACACACACAGCGTTCCTGATCTCACTCACACACACACACACGTTCCTGATCTCTCTCACACACACACACACAATCACACACACACACACACACTCACAGCATTCCTGATCTCACACACACACACACACACTCAGCCCTCCTGATCTCTCACACACACACACTCAGCCCTCCTGATCTCTCACACACA